>NW_006921340.1:0-660 GCF_000392275.1 Phaeoacremonium minimum UCRPA7
AAATAAACCTTTATAGATAATATTAATCTAAAAGATCTATGATTCTATATTAACTAATCATCTTAAGCATAATTAGTTATAAAATATACTAAAAAGATAATTCTTTTAGCTAAGAATATCTTAAGATATATAATAGTTTATTCAGAATTATAATATCTATAGCCGAAAGACTTTCTAAAGAAAGAAACAAAAAGGATTATTAAAACTCTTACCTATCTTTAAAAGAATTTGGATAAAAATATCTATAGATTTTATTGTCAACTTACCATCCTTTAAGCTAAAGTAAGCAACAAACATATTAGTGATTATAAATTGATTATCTAAAAGCATCATCTTTAAGCTAATAAAAGAAATTATAACAAAAGCAATAGCTAAAACGCTACTTTCTAAGCTGATCAAACATCATAGATTATCAATAGCTATTATATCTAATAGGAGAGTATAATTTGTTAGCTTTATATAAAAACAAATCTATAATCTTTTAAGAATAAAACGACGACTATCTATAGTTTATCATCTAAAGATAGATAAAGCTATAGAAAGAGTTAACTAAAAACTAAAAGTCTACTTATATATCTATATAAGTTATAAATAAAATAATTAAAAAAAAACTTATTTATAACTATAATAATGATAAATAATAAGATAATAACCTTTATA
>NW_006921341.1:0-5515 GCF_000392275.1 Phaeoacremonium minimum UCRPA7
TTCTATAATCAATAGGACCTAATAAGTTATAATTATCTACCTTTGTGAATATTACTTAAGTACCCTTCGACCTATCTTAGGATATAAACTTAAGGACCCTTAGTTACCTATCAACATATTGATAGGAAGGATCATTATATATTGAAAGCTCTTATTTAATAGGTTGACAATATACCTTTAAGCAATATCTTTATAGTTACGATGGCATCTACTACTATCTTATTAACATTAAGCTTGTCAAATAATAATCTTCTATAACTACCATTAATAACTAAAGGACTAATAATGATGATATAAGATATAGTCAATAAGATTATATAGCTTAAAACAATCCTTAAGTTAGAAGAAATAAGAGTAGTAAAGATAAAGAAACCTAATCCTTATAATAAAGAAAAAAGAACCTTTTAGAGATTTCTAACTTAAGTTAAAGCTTACTTATATATAGATATAGTAGAAGTTATACAAAAGTATGATAAGATACTTTTGATAGCTAACTTACTTATAGAAGATATACTTAATTGGTTTAAACCAACTCTTAAAGACTACCTTAAGAATAAAAACCTAAAAAAGCAAGATAAAGAAACTAGAAAAATCTTCGAAAGCTATAAAAAGTTTGAAGAAGCTATTAAGACAGCATTCGGAAACCCTAACGAAGAAAGAACTATCGAATGGAAATTGTTAAATCTTAAATAAAAAGAATCTACTTTAGAATATCTATCTAAGTTTTAATAAATTTTGTCTAAACTATCATAGCTTAACGACCTTCTTATGATAGCATTTTATGTAGGACTAAAGGATAATATAAAAGACAAACTATCTAAATATAAAAGACTAGATAATTTTGTAGATTTTGTAGCAATAGCTATAAGGATTGATAACTAACTATATAAAAGACGTCTTAAAAAGAAATCTTATGGAAATTAGACGTTTAAACCAACATATTAAGTCAATAGTAAAAAGCGAGTATAGTATTATAATAAGCCATAAAGTATAGCTTATAGATATCACTTAAAACTTATAGAAATTAATATATTCTAAAAAAGATAACAAAAGAGAATCTAAGATAAGAAAGATATATAGTGTTATAACTATAATAAGAAAGGATACTATATTTGAGAATATAAAGAATCTAAACAACTTATAGAATCTAAACGACAAATAAATATAATATTATATAATACTCTTAGCTAGATATACTATTATGACGATAAATATAAAAAATATAAATTAGACAAAGAAAACACTAGATAGTACTTTAAATCCTTAAGATAATAGAAAACTATCGCTATACTATCTTAACATAACCATAAGAAGATATAGTAAATCTACAATATAAATATAATCAAAGATAGCGAATCAGAAGCCTAATTATAAGACAAGACTCTTAGTATAGAAAGCAGCATATCGACACTTATAAGAGAAATATTATTTAGGGAAATTGTATCTTTACTAGAACCTATAAGCAAAGAAATACTATCATTAGCCTATAAGTTAGAAACTAATAGTAGATATATACTATATCTAGCATCTTATAGACTAGACAACTAGATTATACTAGTAGGAGTTATAATATATTAAGTATACTAAGAATAAGCTAATCAATCAAAGACTTTTATAATGTTTAAAGAAGACCTTTTGTTAAATTATTAAAATCTAAATCATTATATTCTATCATAGACAATATATATCTATGACTAATATATATTATATATAATGAAGAAAATAAAGAATAACTTTTTTTTAAGAAGATATGCTAGCAAACCAATCATATAAATATTAAAGAAAGTAGAAATAGAATATTAGTATATCTTAGAATAAACCATTAAAGCTAGGCTAACAACCTTCAAACCAAGCGAAGAATATCCAACAGAGTATAAAATAGAGTATTAAAGGAACTATCAAACATTCGAATATAAATAGTATATAATCTTTAAAGCCAAAAAATGGTATAACTAGTAGCATCTATAACCAACGCAAACTAAGGATATTATATCATACTCATACGTAAGAAGCTGATAGAATTTACTATAATTTATCTTAAATATATAACGATTGAATATTTATAACTTAGAAGAAGAAGAACCATCATATACCAAACAGATAGGAGATTAAGTACCTTATAGCTTAATTAAGAAGCAAATATACTAATATATAAAGATAATAAGACTCAAAAAAATCAATCAAGAATCAGAGAGTTTACAATAAATCATATCTAACCAATATATTCAAAAAACTAGCTAAAAAGTAGCTAACAAAATACCGAAAGAATTATAAGAATTTATAAGCTATACTAAAATCTACTAATATATTAAATAAGAAGTTTAAGAAGACTTTAGTTTGATTTAAGATTAGAAATAAAGTCAAAAGAAGTAGAATAAATACTTAAATAAGCAAATCATTAACATTATAAGAATAATATAAGATAAAAGTAATAAAGAAAAACTACCTTTATCATCAATATAAGCATTTGAATAACTAAAGAATCGAATCTTAAATATAACTAGCGAAGAAATTAGAATAATGAATATTCTTAAAACCTACAAATACTATCAAGATTAGTGGCAAAAGAGTTTATCAATCTCTTAGATTATTAGAAAGTATAAAAAAGATTTAAGAAAAGGATCGTCTCGATTATAAAGGAACTATAAAAGGAAAATAGTAAAATTAGATTCTTATAAAGCCTAAAAATATAAGAAGACTATCTATATATTAGGATAAATCTTAAAGGATATAATATTATTATAATTATAAATTATAAAATATAAGGAAATTATATATTATCAACACTTATTAACGAACACTATCTAAGATAAAGATATAAGGAAGATTCTTACGATCTTATAACAGCTAATAGAGAAAAAGTCATTTATAATGGAAGAATAGTCAACAAAGAAATAGACAAACTATAAATGAAAATATAAAGAAAATAAAAAAGAATCTAATTCGATATAATGGACCCTACTGAATATCTAGTATTATTAGGATTATTATAGCTTAGGAAGAGTAATCTTTAGATCGATTGAATCAATAGCTATCTATATTAGGAGAGTGATATACTTTTATAAGATTTATTGATACTTAAGGAAGAATGATAACTATAAGTTGTTAGGTAGAAATTCCGACAGGACTTAGCTAATGAGAAGGATACTATAACCTTAATACTCTTAAGTAAGCCTAAAGAAGCTATTAATATATTGAATACCAACATTAAGTTACAAAAGTAAGTGATGACACTTATAACCAACAAAGAGAAAGGATGATTATAAAATATTCTATAAAAATACTAAATATATACTAAGTTATTTACAGAAGAATTGGAAATAAGTCTATTATAATATAGCAAATAGGATTATAAAATACTACTTAAAGAAAGAATATAACCAAAGTTCTATAAAATATATAGACTCAACAAAGTCAAGCTAAAGGTATTTTGGGAATACTTAGATGAAAACCTTAGGAAAGGTTATATTAGACTGTCTATATTGTCGGCTGGATACTTAATCTTGTTTATATTAAAAAAAGAAGGTAAGCTATATTTATATATAGACTATAGACAACTTAACGACATTATAATAAAGAACCGTTATCTACTACCTTTGATATCAGAACTATAAGATAGATTATATAATACTACCATATTCATAATATTAAACCTTCTAAGAGTATATAACCTAATCAAAGTTAAGGAAGAAGACGAATGGAAAATGACGTTCTATATACAATATAGACATTATAAGTACTTAGTCATACCTTTTGAATTGACTAATATACCAGCCAGTTTCTAAGCTATAATTAATTATGTTTTATAAGAGTTTTTGGATATTTTTATTATTATTTACTTAGACAATATCTTAATATACTTAAAGATGCTTAAGTAGCATCAAATATATATATACTAAGTACTATTAAAACTATAAGAAGCCAACCTATTGGTAAACCTTGAAAAAAGTATGTTTTATACTATAAAGGTCGATTTCCTTGATTATATGATAGAATTAGGACGAATCAGTATATAAGAAAGCAAAATCTAAGCTATTTAGGAATAGCTTAAACCAACTATAGTTAAGGAAGTTAGAGGATTTTTAGGATTCCTCAACTTTTATCGAAAGTTTATCAAAGATTATGGTAAAATCGTCATACTACTTATAGACTTTATCAAGAAGGATAAAGCCTTCATATAGAATGATAGGATATAAATTATATTTGATACTTTAAAGTGATAAGTATTATCTAAACTAATCTTATAGAACCCTAACTTTATAAGATAATATAAAGTAAAGATAGACGCTTTAGACTTTATACTTAAAGGATAGTTAAGATAAAAAGATGATAAATATTGACTATATTCTATAGCATTCTTCTCAAAAAAACTATATAGTCTAAAGCTAAATTATCAGATTTATAATAAAGAGTTGATAGTTATAGTTAAAGTATTTAGAGAATGAAGACAGTATCTATCTAAAACTTCTTATAAAGTACTCGTCTATACTAACTATAAGAACCTTACCTATTTTATAACTATAAAAGAACTTAATAAAAGACAAATAAGATAAATAGAAAAACTATCAAAATTCAACTTTCGGATTATCTACTAAAAAAGATTAGAAAACGATAGAGTAGACACTCTAAACCGACAAATAAACTATTATCAAAAGATATCAAAAGAAATATAAGCTATCTTGATGATAAATCTAGATAAAACTCTAATATAGGTAGAAAGATAAATCAATACACTCTTAAAGATAGAATCAGACGATACTTAAAAGAAGAAACTTAAAAAAGTATATAGGCTGCTAAAATATAAGTATAATACACAAGTTCCCTTAAGACTAGTATAAACCAGCAAAATAGAATAAGAACGATATAAGTATAAAGGAAAAATATATATACTATTAGAACTATAGGAAGAACTTATTAAAGTATATTATAAACCAATAGAATTTAGACATATGAGAGTAACGAAAACTCTTGAATAAATATAGAGAAAATACAACTTTCCTTATATAAAAAACAAAGTCAAAGAAGTATTAGATAAGTATAGTATCTATAAATAAAACAAAAATAGTAGATATAAATTATATAAAGAATTATAACCTTTACTAATTATATAACGACTATAGGAATCAATCTTATAAGACTTTATAGTAAAGCTCCTACTATCGAAAGAACCATTGACAAAAGTCAAGTACGATAGTATCTTTACAATTATTAATAAGCTTACAAAATATATATACTTTATTCTATATAAGGAAGAAAGCAATATTGAAGAATTAGCGTATATATTCTTACAGATAGTTGTGGCTAATTATAGACTATCAAAAGAAATAATTTTAGATTAAGATAAGCTATTTATATCGAAATTCTAGCAATCACTTATAGTATAATTGAGAACCAACCATAAGCTATCTATAGCTTGGTATCTTAGGATAGATAGACAAATAGAAAGACTAAATTAAATCATTAAATAATACCTTCGATATTACGTCAATTATAAGTAGTATAACGGGCCAGATAG
>NW_006921341.1:5884-7521 GCF_000392275.1 Phaeoacremonium minimum UCRPA7
TATGTAAGGCTGAAAGGTGCTGAAGCTATTATGTAGGGTTCGCAACCTATGACAAGTAAAATAATTAGGTTATATTACTATCAATAGCCTAATTTAGTTATAATATATCGATTAGCAAATCAACAAGAATATTACCATTCTATACAAACTATAGATTCAACCCAGAACTTAGCTACCTAACTAAGATAGGACTAGAGTCAGAAAAAGCAATACTTATAATAGAATAGCTTTAGCAGCTTTATCAGAAAATAAGGAACCAACTAGCATTTATTAGAGAATAAATGTCAAAATACTATAATCTTCAAAGAATGAAAGGACCATTCTTTAAGAAGGGAGATAAAGTCTACCTTATATAATAAAACATAAAAACAAAACAATCAAACGATAAATTAGATTATAAAAAACTTAGACTATTTAAAATCAAACAGAAAATATCAAAATCTAACTATAAACTATCATTATCTAAAACTATAAGAATATACCCTATTTTTCATATTTTACTTTTAAAACCAGCATATAAGTCTGTAAAACTTCAAATAGATATTAAAGTGAAACTAGATTAGGAATATAAAGTAGAAAGAATATTAGACTTACAAAAGAAAGGATAATAAATATAGTATTTAGTCAAATGATAAGGCTATAACAATTTGGAAAATATATAGGAACCTTTTAAGTATCTATAGAATTGCTTTAATTTGGTTGCTTAATTCTATCAGAATCTTCTACTAATAAACCTATAAAAGCGAACTTACTATTTAAGTTTAAAGAAGATTAGTCTATATCGTTTGGAACATTTAGTGAATAAAGGTTGTCTACTATAAACTACTCTTAAGTAAAGATAGAAAGAGTTATTCTATCCTTTTCGTCTAACTTCTATATCTTCCTTTAGAAAGCCTTAGAATGCTTCTTAAATACTATCTTCTTTATATAATATAAGTAGGCTAGACGGCTGATAGCTATAGACAACTATATTTAAAGAGTAAAGAATATCTCTTCAATATCTACTTTCTTTTATTTAATCTTCTTTTGTTAAAAGGCTAATTATATAAGGATAAAGGCTATAAAGATGCTATCATAAAAGCAACCTAAACGGATATACTTAAAATAATAAGAGGAATTACTTACTATATGGTAAGCAAGGTTCTACTTAAAATAACGAATATAAAGTATTTCGGTTAGATCTTTAGAAAGTTCGACGTCGACAGTAAGGGTAAGTTAGGCTAAAGATTTCTTTGATTTTGGTTTTGATTTCTCTATATGACCCAACATAGTGTCAATATCCTAAAAGAAGTAAGAAATATAGTTTTAAAACCTATCAGGTAGATAGTACCTAGGTATTTAACTAGGTCTTTAGAATATCGACCTTAAAGGAGGGATATTATATTATAGCCAGAAAATAAGCTACCGTCAGAAACCCTACAACAGATATAAAAGACAGAAAAGACATTATATAAAGATAAGATAAAGGCTATCTATAAGCTAGAGGTCATAGATTATAGTAAGCCATAGTAAGCCATCACCTATAGATTATAAAGAACTCTAATAATCTAGCAAAACATAATTTTATATAAGACTATACTTATAACCATAAGCCTAAAGATGAAGAGACTAGCTTTTCAGCTTTCAATATTATAGTT
>NW_006921341.1:7637-8283 GCF_000392275.1 Phaeoacremonium minimum UCRPA7
CTTAGTTACCTATCGACATACTAATAGGAAGGATCGTTATACTAAGCAAGATAAGTCTCTTTTAAAGAGATTAATAAAAGGCTTTAAAAAAACTATTATTTTCAATATAAAGACTTTACCTATAAAAAGGTTGTTTACCTTTACCTTCCTACTTACAATCTAGCTACTAAAGTCAATCAATATATGGTTTAATATAGTCTAAAGCTAGAAGAAGATAATCTTAACTTTAATTAGCAAATAGAAGATTTAGAAAAAGAGTAGCTTTCGCTTAAAGTTATAAAAGAGAGTGTCAAAGGAAAGCTAAAGAAAAGTAGAAGGTTATAAAATATAAGATAGATAGTAATTTATTCTAGATTAATTTAAGATTAAATAAACTTTATTTTATTAAAGCTTTTATTGATTTTAGATATTTAAGCTATATTATTATATCTAATTAGACATTCTAACGACTCAGCTTACTATATATTATAATCATACTCTAAGACTTATATACTGTTAATTTAATATTAAGGAAAAGTATTAGAGAAGTATCGTATATTGATATCGATATTAAAGGATATAAACAGAAGATTATATTCTTTTATATAATATCTAATTAAAAAGAAGACATTATTCTAAGCTTACTATAGATAAAGAAAATAGATAT
>NW_006921341.1:8361-9236 GCF_000392275.1 Phaeoacremonium minimum UCRPA7
TATCTAATAAAACGATAAATAGTCTTTATTTTCTATACTTTAATATAAAGAGAAAGAAAAAGAAAAATTAAGAAGAAGAAAGTTAGAATATTCTCTATTAATATAGCTGATATTGAAAAAGTATTGTTAGTAAAGAAAAAAGAGGATTTTAAAATAAAACTATCATCTTAATATAAAGAATATATAAAAGTATTTGATAAAGATAAAGCTAATTAGCTATTATCTTATTATTTTAAAATCGACTATTTAATATTACTTTAATAAGATAATAAAGGATAAAAAAAGGTTATCTTATAAAGGCTATTATATAATATATCTTATAAAGAATTACTAGTCTTTAGAAAAACGCTAACTAAACTGTTTAATAAATAGTTTATTTATACTAATAATTTGCCTATGTTAGCATCTATACTTTTCGTATATAAACTAGATGATAGACTATGATTCTATATAGACTATAAAGGTTTAAATACTATTATAAAAAAGAATCGATATCTTTTGCCGCTGATTATAGAAATGCTAAGATTATTATCAAAAGCTAAATAGCTAACAAAGCTTAATATAATTATAGCCTTCTATAAGATTAAAATCAAAAATAAAAATAAATAAAAAACTATATTTAAGATATATTATAGTCTTTATAAATAACTTATTATACTATTTAGGTTGATAGATATACCTACTATATTTCAATAATATATCAATCATACTCTTTAAGAGTATCTAAACAAATTCTACTTTATCTATATTGATAATATATTGATTTATTTAAATAATAATTTGAATGCTTATTAGAGAAAAGTTAAGCTAATATTAAAGAAACTTTAAATAGTAGGCTTATATATTAATATCGATAAATATAAATTTAAAACTAA
>NW_006921341.1:9395-9663 GCF_000392275.1 Phaeoacremonium minimum UCRPA7
TAGTAAGACTATTGATAGCTTTGATAAGGAAAAATATAAAGTTTAAATAGATAATAAAGTGTTAGAAAATGTTTGATATACTAAAAGCTAAGTTGATTAATACTCTCTTATTAACATAATAAAACTTTAATTAAGAAATAGTTTTAAAGATAGATTCGTTAGAATATATGATAGAAAGAGCCTTATTATAAAAAGGTCTTAAAAGGATATATTATTTTATAATATTCTTCTTACAAAAGAATTTGCTTACTAAAGCAAACTATCCTAT
>NW_006921341.1:9852-10937 GCF_000392275.1 Phaeoacremonium minimum UCRPA7
TTAGCTAAAGAATAAAGATATCATATCTAACGTTTTATTATAAAGGGAATAAAATATCCTTATAAACGATAAGGATAATCAATTAAAAGAGAAAGAAGTTTAGATCCTTATGATAAGGAAAGACAATTAGATATAACTTATTCTATCAGTAAAAATTGCTATCAATTATATAGAATCTAAAGTAGAATAGATAAAAAGAAAACTTAAGAATCTTTTTTCTAAAAACTCTTTAAAAGATTTATAAAATATATTAATATAAAAAAATATATAATATAAGCTGATTAGATAGAAAGTTATTAAAAAAGATTATTACTTTCTATTAGAATAAAAGATGATTGTTTTTATATCTAAGTATAGAATTGATAACTATCATCGATTATAATAAAAAGATAGAATTTAATTATCTAAAAATAAACCTTTATAGATAATACTAATCCAAAAGATTTATAATTCTATATTAACTAATCATTCTAAATATAATTAATTATAAAATATACTAAAAAAACAATTCTTTTAGTTAAGAATATCTTAAGATATATGATAGTTTATTTAGAATTATAATATTTATAGTCGAAAGACTTTTTAAAAAGAGAAACAAAGAAGGTTATTAAAATCTTTACCTATTTTTAAGAGAATTTAAACGGAAATATTTATAGATTTTATTATCGACTTACCATCCTTTAAGCTAAGATAAGCGACAAATATATTAGTAATTATAGATCGATTATCTAAAAGCATTATCTTTAAGCTAATAAAAGAAATTATAATAAAAGTAATAGTCAAAACACTATTCTTTAAACTAATCAAATATTATAGATTATCAACAGTTATTATATTTAATAAAGGAGTATAATTTGTTAGCCTTATATAAAAACAAATTTATGACCTTTTAAGAATAAAACGACGACTATCTATAGCTTATTATCTAAAGATAGACAAAGCTATAAAAAGGGCTAACTAAGAATTAAAGGTTTACTTATATATTTATATAAGTTATAAATAAGATAATTAGAAAAGAAACCTATTTATAGTTATAATAGTAATAAATAATAAGATAGTAACTTTTATAAAACTTACTTTATTCT
>NW_006921342.1:0-47545 GCF_000392275.1 Phaeoacremonium minimum UCRPA7
TTACCCCTGCCAGCAGTCAGGTGACTTATTTACTATTACTTACTTCATTTCTACTCGCTTCACTTAGCTATCATCACAGAATACAAGAATGGCTACCCCTTCATTCCAGATACGTTCCTTTTGCCCTGGAGGCTTCATTTTGTGTGTGTGCTATGTGATATCTTGAGTGGGTGTTGGTCAGCAGTAGGAACTGCTGCCCTGTTTCAATGTCTTCTAAGCTTTTGGTTGCCTACTAGCTATGACGGTAGCGGGTATATTTTACTTCCAATCCCGTTCCAGATCAGAAATGTTGACGGTTGACTGGAGACTAGAGAGTTGCGGTAGTAGGGATAAGATCACGAGGCATTGCAATTAGATGTCACTTCAAATCACGACAGTCATGAATTTATGTAGAGAAAGAAAGTATGAACACAATCCTGAAATTATATTGCCTATCTACATTTGTTTAAATTGTCGAGTTGACTGCGATTATGACGCGTCAAGTGGCAAGTGGAAAGGAACTTGG
This sequence comes from Phaeoacremonium minimum UCRPA7, assembly GCF_000392275.1. Classification (NCBI taxonomy): domain Eukaryota; kingdom Fungi; phylum Ascomycota; class Sordariomycetes; order Togniniales; family Togniniaceae; genus Phaeoacremonium; species Phaeoacremonium minimum. The sequence goes on from NW_006921342.1 coordinate 506, forward strand.
AAGTGCCTTGCGACGAAAGGTGCACCGACGTTTCAATCGTCGCCTCGCTCAGTTGACTGAATGTCAACGAGCTGAATCTTGAGTTCGTGGAAGTTCTCTGTCTGACGCTGAATGCGCAGGCACTGCTGCCTTTCAGTGCAGAAGCAGTGCCCTTCCCTGACCTTTTCATTATTGTGGCCGTGTGCCCGGATGCCTTCGGCACACATCGGGGCGTTCACGTCAGCCAACAACATGAAGTTGAGGAAATTCTTCCTCGTAGCATAGCCTGCAAGCAGAGGCACCAGAGAAGCAACAATGAACTCGGCAGTCATGCCGGATGTGTCGTCAATCCCTGGATGAATGCTTCTCAAGTCTGTGACTAAAAGCTCGCATACGTTCTTATAGACATGCTTCTCTAAGTAGCTGACATCGTCAGAAAGTCTTGGCCGCTTGTTGGGAGTCTGCGTTGGCGTGGCTACTGCGGCTGATTTGTGAGGCCAATGATCTTCTGATTCAACTCGTCGAGCTGAGTCGCTCGGGCAGCTAGCTCTACAGTCTGATCATGCACCTTTTTAGAGAGTGACGAGTTCTGCTCAAGACCCTTAGTCACAAGCTGAGGTAATGTAACCTCCAGCTTTTCATTGAGACCGGACTGCGTCTCAAGAGCAATGTCGTTGAGCTTCTTCGCTAGCAAGCTCATTAGGTCCGCAGTGTAAGCATCTTTTTGATGCTGGGCCTCGGACAGTTCTTTCTCGCGGCGGAGTTGTTTCGCGTCTTCCTCAGCGTTTGCCAATTTTTGACTGAGCAAGTCGCACTCCCCTTGAGCCCTGTCAGCATTGGCCTCAGCAGTGTCCTTCTCACGATGACAGCACTCAGCGATATCGACCAAGATCTGCTTCTTCTCGTCCCAAGAGCTGGCCTCCGCTTTCCATTTGTGGCGAAGATCTTGGACTTCAGCATTCTTCTTCTCGAGCTCTTTTCTGGCCGTTACAGTAGCAGCTTCAATTGCAGCATCCTTCTGCGACACCAGATCCTGCTTGAGGAGTGCTAAAGTAGCCACATGTTCCTTTTCAACTTGGGCCTTGACCTCTTTTATAGCTGCAATCCTCTGTGAGTCAACCACTCTCATGGTGTCCTCGAAGTTCCTGGCCCTCTCTGTGTCTGCTTCTCGCTTCAGAGATTCAACAGCAGCTGTCAAAGACGAATTTGCAACGTTGAGTGTTTGCAGCACCGCATCGGATTGTTTTTCAATCCAAGCCTTGTGTTTTTCACACTCGGCTGCCCTTTGCATCTCAAGGCTACTCTTCACAGCCTCGACTTCGACGGCTCTCTTTCTATCGGCAGCATCCTTGACAGCGTTCTTGAATGACGCCATTTCTCGCTTGCTAGCATCTTTCTGTTTAGCAAGCTGTATGGCAAGGCCCTCCTCAGCGGACTTCCGCTGTTCAACCAGAGCATTCTGGAGAACCTGGTTTTCCCCCTTCAACGTGTCGAACTCCTTCTCCAGATCTTTGCACTTGAGCTGCAACGCGGCCACTGAGGCGCCCTTGGAGTGTATTGCCTCCACTGTGGCCTTAGTTGTTGTGATGTTACATCAACAAGTGCCTTCAGTTGCCCGGCGATACCCGCAGAGGAGAGTCTTTCCTTTTCCAGTCTTTCGAAGGGGCTCTTGCCTCCTTCAATTCTGAGTAAATTAGAGTGCACGTCCGGTCTTGTGTAGATGCGGTTGCGATTGTGTAAGCGTATAGAAAGTTCTTATGGCCATGAGTCGATCTGATCGGGAGCTCTGCTCTTGAGCGGACTGAAATATTGTTCGGTAGAGATCTTCGATATCTTGCGGCAACTCAACAATTCGCTTTTGTAAATCTTTAATTCAATCCTCGAGCAACAACCCTTGTTGAAGATTTCGAAGGGCCAATTTAGCCCACAAGAAGACTCCTTCAGCTTTGTCTACGATTCTATCTGCTAGGTCCAGAATTTCGGGGGTTTTTTTTCTCAGAAGATGATGAGACAACTCTTTAATTGCCTATAATTCGCTGTGGACATAATTGCTTATATCTCTATAAGTGATTTCATGAAGTCGGACTTTTAGGTAATCCGACAGTCGCTCTCTAAAAAAAAAGTCATCCTCGACTAGATACGTAGATCTTCAGTTTGCTTGGATTCAACGATGTCTAAGCCAATAATTGGCGGACCAGTTTATTATGATCTTCATCTAGTTCATCAAGTCCATCAATGAAGAACACAAATTTGTAGCATCCAACTCTAGACCTTAGGTGTACCAGAATGAGGTTATGTTCTTCATACCTACACTCAATGATTCTATGCTTTGGGTGAGGAGATAAAGGTCTTAGTCTCTCGAGGCTCCCGACACGATGAGTTCTTGTAGACAACGTACAGTCCTTGACCTAAATATTATCAGACTAATGCTAATTGTAGGTATGGTGGTCTTACCCCTCAACAGCGATCATTTCGTGCTCTAAGTGATGTCGACAGTTATCCAATCTCTCTCTTCTTCAGCGCAATTTTCTTATCCTTCCTAACAAAATTCCGGCCTATCGCCTTAAACGCCTCGGTTTTGGATCCAGGTAGCTGATTTTAGCTTCTCGAGAAGCTGTTGTAATACTTCTGGCAATTCAACACATTCGTTCGCTCTCTATATCAATGCAGATTCAAATGGAAAGGGGGGGGGAAGGGGGGGGGGCGGTAGGGCTCTTCAAGAGGACACCTGCTTGCTCCTTGATTCTTTGGGCATATAATGCTAAGTCTGCATTCTCTTTGGTTGCGCCTGAGTGCGAAGAGTGAAGTTGTTGGGCCATGGATATGATCTTCGCACCGGAGTCAAGAAATGTGATGATAGAGGATACAAGGCCGATGGCCGCTAGAGCCTCCATGGCCGCTAATTAGCTCAGGGAAAAGACGTCTTAATGTGGAAGAATAACGTGGGATTAGAGAAGCGACTGATAGTTAGCCGGAGGCTTGAGATATTTTCTGCGTGAAGAGATGTCAGGAGAAGAGACAGGAAGGCGGAGGAAAGGCGGGAAGGCTCGAAGAACCCCTCGCCTCGGCTTAGATTGCGTGACAAAAGGCTGTGGCTTTTATAGGTCCAAGTACCGAGCAAATCAGGTGCTCTACTTATCTTCTCATAGTAATCTATCGAGATGAAGCCTTGTGTATTTATGGCAACATCCTTTGCAGAAAACCGGGACTTAGTGGGCGTGATGTTAATAACATCAAGTTGTCAAGCCGTTAGGTAACATACTAGATTTGGAATTGCGTAATGCGAAACCCTTCTTCAACAGGCATACGTGTTTCCCAAATAATGCCCTGAGCATACCCCTCTCACCATTCATACCTTAGAAGGACTCCGGTCAACCACACCACCCTGCTTATTAGAAAGCCCACTGTTCCAGCCAAAGCTTCATCCATCGGCCATCCACTGCTTGAAGGCCACGCAAAGTTGGGCTACTAGCTAAAGTCCCGCTCATCGTCAGCGGCGGTGCTAAGCTCCCCGCGTCACCTTGAAGTGACTCGAAGAACTCGAGCAGCTTCAGACCGGGGTTGTTCTTTGCTGTGGCAGAGGTCACGTCGTGACTAGCTTGGCGGAGAGCATCTAGCCATTCTCCATATGAAACAATTTGAAGATTTTCGTGGAGGTGACTATTCACCACCGGTACGAGCGAGGACCATGGCGCCGTCTGAGGGTTGGTCACGTTGTAGACCTTGTACCGTTTCTCGGCGTTCTTCTGAATATCGGTTGACTGCGTGCCGTTCCCGTTCGTGTGAACGGATGCCTGTGGAACGCCAGCCAACTCGAGAATGAGGTCGGACAGGATATCCACTGGTATCCAATCTACTTGATCCAATGCACCAAGACTAGATGGCACCTTTCCTAGATATATGGAAGTAGCAATTATCTGCGAAACATGTTAGGGACAATTCATTCCGCTTACGCAAGGTGGTTGATGCTCACGGTAGGAAGCCACTCTTGTCTGTTCCACTGACCCCTGACACCCCTCGTGACAGGTCCTGCAACTTGACCAATCCGACAGATAGACGCTCTAGTTCCAGACTGTGCGGCTGCTGCATCCAGTACAAGCTCAGAGACAAGTTTCGATGCTCCGTAGCCAGAGTCCTTGGCCACAGAGAGGTCTTGGACGACCTCCTCAGGTACGGGGTCGCTGGACTTCCACTGTAGTGTGGACCCAATTGAGGATATGAAGAATATCTGGGCGTCCTTTGCACTCTTGTGAGAAAACTCTACAAAGTTCCGGACGCCGGCAATATGCGGCTCAAATGATTCTATATCCCAGTTAAAATTAACGGGCCATGCATTATCTGAGAATAGTGTCAGCCTATGGTGTCTCCCCTGGTTCTAAAAGGTGTTGAAGCACATACGGATAACCAGTGTTGTAGTCTCAAGAAGGTCATCATACACATCTCTCGTGAGGCCGAGTTCGGGCCTTGACAGATCCGCTTGGAAGAAACGAACCCTATCTTCAGACCAGTTATCGGACAGGCCCCGTGAACGGTTAGACTCAGACTGCCTTGATCTACCATCCTTTGATCTATTCAGACATATGACCTTGCGGACTTTGGGATTTTGTACCAGCGAGTCTAGGAGATGAGAACCAAGCGACCCTGTACTTCCGGTAAGAACTACCGATACTTCGCTCGACGCATCTCGAGAACCTCTGTTGGTGACAGGATCAGGCAGTTCAGCCGTATATTTCTCAAGTAGAATCCTGCTTTGTTCAAGCAGTCTGGTCCGTTGCAAGGAGCTGTCGCTCGCTTTGTTTCCATTTAGATCAGTCTGATTAGACCCATGCAATAGGTCATAGAAAGCACCAGCGAGCCTTTCTACCGTAGCGTTAGCATAAACAAAGTATGGCCGCAACTCGTTCAGCTGTTTCTCATAGCCAGGACCGCGACCCCTGGCCACGCCGCGAAGTGCACCGAGAACACGGAACACCATGAGCGAATCCAGACCAGCAGCGAAGATGTTATCCTGCACCTCGAGATGGTCAATCTGCGCAACCCGCGAAATCAACTTGAGTACCCCAGGGATGATAGAATCCAAGGAGTCAACGTCGACCCCGGCAAGAACCTCTTCCGCGTATTCGTCTTCTCGGCTGTCGTAGAACTGGTCAATCTCGTATGCGAACAGCTCAACCGTTGCTCGTCGTTTAATGGTGCCTTTATCTGCGCGTAAGAAGGATTTACCTAAAGGAGCGAACATGATGTGGTTTCGGTGAATCTGGGCGTGTGATGGTGCGATGGCATTGGCTTTCTGCACCGTTTCCCAAACGCTATCCTCGAACTTGGCACGGTCCTCGGTCCCTTCTGGTAGTGGGACTTTGAGCTCGATGAACGCTGCTGCTTGGAATTTTCCAGATCCAATCTACCATTTGTCATTAGAATCTCTATCAGCTCTCTCTTTGAAGGCGGCCCGGACACTTACAATCAACGACCCCGTCACCCCTGTGTGGCTATTGATGATGCTCTCCATATCAAGCGGTTGGATCTTCTCGCCGTTTCCGAGAACAATGATATCATCCGACCTGCCGCTAGGACTCCAATAATCCGCCTTATTCGGATCTGGATGTCTGGTGTACAAGTCACGCATGTTATACTCTGTCAGCTCCGGGAAGGCGTGAAAGATTGCCTGATACGGCGAGTCTGGCTGCTTGACAATCCATAGCTCGTAGAGGCCCGGCGCAACTTCGCGCATATCGATGCCAGCTTGTGGGTGCCATCGGAAGTACTTCCAGTCCTTCGGGGTGGAGATGTCGTATGACAATAGGATTTGGCTCTCCGTTGAGCCGATCAGGTTTCTCAGACTAGTTATCTCCGCAACCTTTATGCCAGCAGCTTCAGGGACCGGACCTGTTTTCTCGAGTAAGCTCCTAGCATCCTCGTATTGACGGTAGTGATATTACTCACCTCCACCAGTAACGATAAAGTCGACGTCCCGAAATCGCTCTAGTAGCGATGGCTGATTCGCAAGCGCATTAACTAGTGGCGGCGGAAAGACGAAGGCTTCGATCTTCAGATGATCCAAGGCTTTCTCCGCCACAGCCAGATTTGGAATGCCGTTCGATGGTCCATATACGCTCGTGCTATGGTGTATGATAGGAAGGGTAACCCCAAAGCAAAATCCCAATTGCTATCATCTATTTAGTAATATGAACACTAGCTTGGCGATGCTATGATGCACATACATGAAACAGGGGCGCGGTGTTCATGATCCGAATATTAGGAGGGAACCTGTGACGAACAGGGATACCATCCTCATCGGGTGGTGCTCTCGGCATGGTATCTAACACGGAGTGATGACCATGAGTGCAAACAATAGGTATGGGCACGCCCGTCGAGCCCGAGGTATGGACTATGTATAACGGATCGTTTACAGCCTCTTCGAAAGACTTGTTATAGGGGTACTCCGCAACTGTTTCGTCGCGCAGCAAGTAGTCCTGCTCCGGAATTGTCAAGACTGTGAGGAAATCATGACTCGCGACTTTGGACATAGACTCAGAATACTGAGCCGGTAGGACGAGGGTTGTGCAATTAGCTGCTTTCATCACACCGAGCTGGCCTTCGAGGCTATTGCGAGGAGAGAGGCATAGTATCTAACTATACTGTTAGTGAGTGTCGGCTAGTCCCTTAAGAGTGTTCCTCAAGCCAAGATCTCTAACAAGACACAATACAGGGGTGGAGAGGTGCAACGGTTTCTTGCACGTCAGACCTTTTGGCCGACACTTACTGTATGTCCCGTCTTGACGCATGCAAATGTGACGAGGCTATATCGGAGATCGTCTAATAAATGTTAGCTGAGAAGACACATGGCCAAGGAATCAAGGAAATCGCCTACGGGGACCAGCATATGCAACTGTCTTCGCAACATCGCTTCTTCCAATTTCGCCTTCCAGCCAGCGTGCGGTCCTATTGACGGCATTGGCAAACACACGGGCGGTTATATCTCGAAACCCATCGTCTAGCTGGTCATTCTTGGGGATGCAGTACAGGACATGATCAGGTTCGTCACGAGCGAGTTCGTCTAGAATGCGTGGTACCAGGCGTCGGCCATATTCAGCAGTCTTACCCATCTCCGACAATAGTGCAATGGTGCCAAGATGATTATTGTACAGGCAATGTCGAAGGCAAGAGAGCCGTGAGAGATCAGACCAACACGAGAGCAAGATATGACAAAAAGCAGGTACTTCGAGAGGGTAATGAGCAGGATCGCACTTTATGTAACACATCGCGGTTTCGCGCTTCAAGGTGCTTATAATACGTGACTAACATATAGATTTCAGCTATTTTGGTGAGCATTCTGCCTCTTGTCTGACCGAGGGTTGCATGCTTCTGCAGTGTCAATAGCGATTTAGACGACGTTAGTGCACAATATGGCTCCATCCCCTGGCCGGAGGCAAGGCGAGCTGAGCGGCTACTCCAAAACGGTTACGAGAGGACAGATTGGGGAAAGCAGCTGAGATGGGATCAACATCAAGCGCATCCATCGCTGGGTTCTTGTCATCATCTCCCGTGAACCTGATTGGGTGTTGTGGGCGTCAAAATTCCAGGATTGGTAAATGGTCTCGTAAAAACCGTCTCATCCCCACAAGTGAAAAGTCCGAGGTGTGATCCGATGAAATCTGTCTGCGGCAGTTGCTCCCAGCACGAGCTAGGGTTATATGTGGCTGTGCAACATTGCCAAGCAAGATATAGTATGGCTTGAATCAAGAACCCTTCGATTCTAATCATAACAATAAAGAATGGCGTTTTAAACGCAGCAGAAATGTGAGATCAGTAATCTCAGGTGCTATGAAAAGGCGATAGAAATCGTCGACGAGGTCTCCTGCCGAGCCTGTCGAGCCGGAGCTAAGAGCCTCGCCGACGCGATTCTAGTATTTGATCGTGCTGTTACCTGGAATTGACTGGTCAGACCACCCGTGGAAGGTGATCAATTTACCGCCGCGTTCCTTGAACGGCGACAGGTCGGCGTCGGGCGAGCCCCAGAGCTCGCCAAACTCAGCTGTAGACGTGGCAAAATCGTCCAGGTACTGTCCGTAGGTGAGGCTAGAAGTATTATAATCTGATTTCTTTAAGATAAAGTCCTTTAATCATTGTTCCCCTGGTGGGAAAGATGCTAAGGTAAGAAATGAAAAGTCGGTACTCGGTTCGACTCTGTACCATAGGGGGTTTCCCCCTTGTCCTTTGCTCCCGCTCGGATATTGTTCCAAGCAGCGGCTTCTTCTGCGTCGGTAATCTTATCGCTGTCGTACACCGGAACTGGCTCGCCGACGAGACTCTGGGTGCTGAAATCGCAGGCTGGTGGATAGGCGATGAGTCCATCCGCGCCCCCGTCGAGCAAATCGCACGCCGAGACGGACGCGGCGGTAATAGCCGTGAACTTACAGGCCGCGAGAGGAGTCTGAAGTTGTTGGAGATAGGGCCATAGGAATCCCGGGAGGAGGCGATCCCAATTGATTCCTAGGGAGTTTGCCGAGATGCCATCATAGTCCCCCGGATATCGCAGAGCCTCAACGTACCCTTACCGTTCACTCTGGCTACAGCCGTGCCAAAAGCTATAGGCCGGCTCCCGACCGTAGAAGCTAGTCGTTGTAGTCTTACCAACCACCGTCATCTCATGAACGCTCAAGTATAGAAAATTAGTGTTAAGTTACGTCGAGTTGGCCTAAAGGAGAGAGTCATTCGCTACGCCTACACCAGCATCCGTCGCGCCAGCAGCAAAACCGCCATCGACGCCTTCTGCTAGCGCCGGGTCGAACACACAATGGATTGGGACGTGCAAGGTAGTACTTTTGTTGCTAAGAGAAGAGTGTTTGGTGCGAAGCTATCCACATGCGAGCCCTTGATATTAGTCAACTGATAGTACTCCTCTTTATTGGTCTTGGAATTATATGGCAGATCTGCTTGGGCAACTAGGGAAAGGCCGCGCGCAGCTTTCCCGCCTTGATCCCAGAAGAACTTGATCCAGTTTAAGGTATCTCGACTTGCTTGAATGGCGTGGATCATGCTCTTTGATTTCTCGGCTGGATATGAGATCATCTCAGGAGCGCTGCTCGAGACTAGCTACTGTGAGTCCGGCGTAAGCGATGACGACATCCCCTCCCTCGCACTAGAGTGTTATTAGTCGAAACATTACACTTGTTACGATGATGATTACAAGTGCCCGACATGTGACACTCCATTCGCAGCCACGAGCGGGCTTTTCCAGCATGTTGAGAGCAATGCGTGTGACGAGGATCTGACAGGGCGGAGTCCTCTGGTGAAATTCTTACATTATTTGCAGACACGAGTCTGGGGTAGGTTAGTTTGGAAGAACGTCGGGGATTGGGTACAACAGGTATATTCTGGATAGATCACGCGAAGCCATCTGGCACTTTTACGGTATCCGTTATGAATGTGCTTCAGATCACTGGCTATGAACATTAGGATACCTGCGTCAACTTCCTTCTAGCGGCCAGGATAATCGTATCAATCCATCCATCTCAGTGAGGCTTTAAACCGTTCTCTGCTCCTGCATTGTGAAGCGACACGCCATTGGTACGTCCAATGGGTTCTAGTCCAACTGGGGCTGAAGCAGAGCGTACCACTGGTGCACCCCGCCTTGATGTCCCGATAAATTCTTTGAAAGCTCTCGTCCGCCACCCTCCCGTCCTAGGCGAACTCGATCCGTTGCCTGCAATGTCCGGGCCTTTTCGGATTGCCGATAACATGCAAACTTGAACGCTGGGCAAATCTGAACGAGTCAAAGTCGGAGCTTTGACTCGGTATCGAGGCACAACTCAGGAGGACCACGACCTGATACGCAGATACCGGATCTGTCCCGCCATTACAGCCAACAAGTTTGATATTACAACTTGTTAACGGGAGTGCAAGATAGCCACCAGCGTGCGCCCAATTGTATAAGAAAGACGTCTGACCTTCCAAGATGCCATATTCAATTGGCATCTATCTCACCATGTGCTACTTAGCCTGCAGGGCCAATAGCGGCCCGAGCAGGGGCTGATGCGAGCAATTGGTGGTGTTTGGAAGCGGATGAGTAGTGAACAACAACAGAACAAAAGTTGTTAAAATAGCTCGATCCTTGAGTTGTGTACCGCAGGGGGGCACAAAGGAGACTCTCGGGGAAAAAGAAGAGCTGTGGCACGTTGGAGTAGCTGAAAACGAATCAGATAATGGATCGGTTCTGTTTTCCCTGTCGAGGCCGAAGCCCTTGCGCCACGTAATTTCTCTAGATGCTCAAGAGCAGGCAGTGTCGGGGAGCCTACGGAATGCCTACGGAAAAGCCTCGTGTCCGTAACAAGCGCCTCGGTTGTAGCACCCTTGACAATTGGGCTCCGCATATTAAACAAATAAATGTAAGGCGTACGCTCACTTACTGGTATGTCTTGCTACTAAATAGACACTTTTTATGCTCGCACGCCTTCTCTCGCGCTCCTCACAGTTTTTGTGTACACCGACAGGGCAGAGGTTTCCCACCACGATTTCTGTTCTATACCCTTCCATCGCTCACTTGAGCAGCTCTCACCTCCTCAATCCATTTATTACTTAATAAGAGGCGATACTCATATTATGGCGACCCGAACCATCAATGTTAGTTCGCAAGTTATCGAGCAAACCGGTCATGTTCCTGCAGAAAGTGGCTCTTTGGCGAGGGAAGACTCTCAACAAGAACAGAACGGCGAAGATATCCAGCTCGCCAGAGAATATATATCCCGTGTCTCGGCGCTCTCTGGGTCTCGAACCACTACAGAATCGCGGACTGAAGCGCGCACGGCCGAATCCGGAGATGGCCAGCCTGAAAGCCAAGTTTCCGGAAGTAACAGCAGAGAATGGCTTCGTGATGAGCCGATCGAGGTTGTCGTCCACGACCTCTACGAAAGAAGAGCCCAATCCCTCGGGTCTATACGGGCCTTGAGGCAGCACTTGCGTGGGCGTGAGCGGTCCACTTTTACTCGTTATGTCTATCTCGTCTCGGATGAATCGCCTAGTGAGGAGCTGGTTGGATTGCTCGGATCGGCTCTCAATATTACCCCTGAATTTTGGGCAGGTCACGAAAACGAGGCTGACCACCAATCAGCTCAAATGAGACCGACTCTGGTTGCTCAGAGAAGAAGCTTTAGGCTGACGTTCGTGACCACCGACGAGAGTGATACTCGCAATCCGAGGCTTCGACGGACTATTTCGGTGGGATTTAGCGCCAAATCCCACAACTATCCCTCAGATATGTTGACCCACGCTGAATCTCTTCTTTATAAGGAAAAGAGACAGGTTTCTGATTAGTAGCATAGTTGTTATACTCATTCCCAAGTATCCTCTTCAAGAAAGCATCGTTAGAGATTTGCGCCTCGACATCGATGACGACTACAACAGACCGCCTGCAGCATTGATCACCTCGTCGGATGCAGTTTTAAGGAACATGTCGAGATCCCGTAGCACTTACGAAGGACTTGCCGCGATAGTTGCCCGATCGATTTTCCCACTTGCTATAAGTGAATGGACAAGTACTTTGACACTATTGGAGGAGGAAATTCGAGATGCCGAGGTGGCCATAAGAGCCCTCCCCAGCCAGGCGGTACAGGAAGGGCCCGAACGAATGCGACTCCAATTCCATGTAGCCTGGGGTGAGCATGTCGAGCTTCTTGCCGGACTTTCTTCTTCATGGGACAGCATTAGACACATTCTAAGCTTCGTTCCGGATTCTGAGAGGGTTAGCATTCGAGACGACATCGTGTATCTCCGGCAATGGTCGGACAACCTCAAGAAACGAGAGCAGTCACTCTTCTATGACACATTTCCGTGGCATCTCCTATCGCTGGCTCGGGAGACTGATCCCGGTGGTAGTCGATCATCTAGTTCCCAAGCCCAGACAGCCCCTCATGGACGCAGGGACGGCAATCCCGTTGATGGGCCTGGGCCAGAGTCGGATCCGAATCTCAACCCTTCTGCCAGAAACCTGCCATACGTTCGGGATATCAAGGCCAGAGTTGACCAAATTGCGCATGTTACAACTGTCCTATTCTCCATGACTTTCATTGCTACCATCTATGGAATGAATGTCAACAAGTTTACAAGTGACGGGCTGCCATCAGTGTACGACTACCTCGTCGTGGCCCTGCCATTTACGGCAGGAGTTGTCTTCTTGGCTTATGCCCCTGCTCTAGTGCACCATTACCGGAGAAAGCCGCTCCACGAACGGAATATCTTGATTTTTAGTCCCGCTTGATATCTTAAGGAAGCTGGTGCACAGACACAGCACCTCGGTGATGATTCTGACGAAAAGCCTAATCGACCTCAGTATGAAGCATTCCTACAGGCAGAGAGGTCCTGGGGGACAACACAGCCCAGACCGAGGGGTTGGCCTGGTTCATCGCTGACATAAATGATGCTGCCGGCACTGACCTATATCAGTCACTTTTGAGGACTAGGTACTCAAATCGCAACGGTCGAACGGCCTTCCATGGTCTTCCCCGCCCGGACGACACCAAGCTCGATAACAATGAGGAAAACGGGAGAATCTTGGATCGATTCTAATCATAACGATAAAGAATGGCGTTTTAAACGCGGTAGAAATGTAAGATTAGTTCTCATACTACTACCCTATCCCAAAGCTATATAGCCTTTCAACTCTATTACCAGCCGTCCATTCCCAGATGCAGGCTACCTACAGGCTGGTGCAAGGGCGGCTAGCGAAAATGGCGGGGAGGATAGACTGTATCTCCCCATTGGCCTAGGGGGTTATAATGCGATGCTGGATGATGTGGTGAAAGGAAAGGGCTCTTCCGAAGAGCATGCGTTCTTTATGCCTTTGATCGTATCGCTTGCAAACAACTTCATCTGCTTCGGAGACGGTCCTCGCTGGAGCTTCGTATATATTTCGATGACAGTGGGAGGCTGGCTAAACCACACAGACACCAAAACTACCGAACCAAGCTAGTAGTGTTTCTCACCTATAGTATCATTTGTTGCTATGGTATGGCTTTGTCTCTCTAGTGAAACTCTATTCATGCAAGGGTTCAAGTTGTCGATTATGTTGTTAGTTTCCTCCTACGTTATGAGATAGCCACCAAGCCACGCGCATTCAGTATTAAACGGTCATATTGTCGGTTCGATAAAGAGAATGGTAACATTTTATACATAGAATTTGAAGTTTTACTGTCTCGTTTTCTCCAAACACACCATCCTTAGGCACTTTCCGCGCTAGTTAGGGACGGTGATACCGAGACGGGTGTAGTAGGTGTTGGAGAACAGCTGTAGACCAAACGAGTCGCGTCTGTTGAAGCAAGGATAGTAACAACTGACGCTACGTAGCTTGTACGGTGTATTGTTTGGGCCTGTGACGGAGTAGACTCTGCAGTAGAGCCAGCAGGCGGCGGTTCGCTTGTCTGTCGTTTCAGTCTTTCGGCTTGGGTGGTTGCGTCGGTAGGCCGAGGTGGAACCCGAGGGGCCACAGGAACTGGAGACCGCCCGCAATTGAGATAGCTGACCACGGTCGTGGTAGACGGCCAGCTCGTTCGAGTCACAGGATATGTTACAGTGACATCGAACGGCAGCGTGCTGCAAGCATACCGAACGTTTGTAGAGACATCTGTAACGCTGAGTGTCACGAGGGTGTAAACTGTCTGTGTTTGATGCACGGTGACAGTTGTCAGGGTGCCTAGATTTGCTAAAGAGGTCACAGCGGGCGCTGTCGTTGATGGCTCAGGGGGTGGTGTTGTTTGCCGTTTAGCAATGCTGGCTGGCTCTATTGGAGTGGGAATCGTAGGTGGGACACTCGGTGGTACACTCGCTGGAATAGTCGGGACTGTGTATCCAAAAGGAAATCCACCAACTCCAGGACAAATAAGCGTTGAAGTCAATACCGCAATAGATTGATACTGGGTTTGAGTGTACGAGACTGTCGTAGTGGCGTCAACTGTGAAAGCATATGCAATAGTGGCCGCACACTGGTATCTGGTTCTCGTGAGTGGCTCTGTCTGCATTGCCGTGGTATACACATATGATGTCCTTGTCCTTGTGCGCTGGGTAGGCAGAGGAACAGGCGTTGGACTTGGGGCAGACGTAGGGCTTTTCCCCGTCGAAGTAGACTCTTGCCGCTCAGTTATCCTTTCTCCTGTAGATGAAGGCGGTAATGCGGTAGAACTAGGCGTCGGTCGTGGTGCGTAAACTTGCTGTGTACAGTTAAGGTTGACGACAGCAGTTGTTGTCGTTGTCCAAGCAGAACGGGTGATGGTCCGGGTGATAACTACGTCAGGAGGTGGTCCAGCTGTCACAGTCACGGTCACCGTAGCTGGTGGTACTGAAGTTGGTTCATCGTCCCTTAACCCATATCTTACTGGTTCTGTAACAACAGGCAGCACTAAGGCTAGAAGCGAAGCAGCTAAAAAAGTATGCATCGTTTACTTTTTCCAGGTGAAGACGAAGCTCCTTGAGTAACATGCATGTCTTGGCGGGCCATGCAGACCTACCGACCTACTTATAGACCATCATCGGAACACATCTGTCTTACGTCTTTCCACTGCGTAAAGCGGGGGGTGAGTGTCTGATAATTTCGCTCTGATTCATCTCAATATATGCGAAAGCCTCTCTTAGGATCTGATGTTGAATTGGGGATCATAACCCAAATATCGCCCAGGGCAATCGTACAACCCGGTTCCCCGCACCAATATTGGTGATATGAGGTGGAGTTGACGAGCACATTTGTTTTCTGGATTTTGTTCGTTGCCGCACAACCCAGCAAATCACAGTTCTTGGCTCTAAACTGTCCGTTTAGGTCCAGCGCATATTAGGCCAATATGGCAGATGGAATCAGCCACGAAAACGAAACAATTGGTGCCGAGTCACGACTGTCGCAGTCATAGTCGTGTATTTGCCGCTTAATTGGACTGATGCAATATTGGCGACAAATCAAATCTCTTTCTTACATAGATTGTAACAAGGTACTCATATGTAGGTCGCTCCATCCTTCCGATCAGCGACCCAGGTCTGCACAAGGGTAATCGTAAACCCGATTTTGACTCATCCGTTTGCTTCCTGTTGAACAGTTGTAGTTTTCAAAAGACGGAAATATAAGTTTTGATTATCAACGGTTAAGCCACACTTCCAGGATCTCTTCGCGAACCGAAGTTGAGAATACCTGCTTCACATATTCTTATTTGTTAGTTGAGCAAACCTTACTTTCTCTTCTTAAGGCAAATGGATTGGTCTCACAGGAGAAGTGAGACATCCTTTCACTAATCTATAACAAGCAACCAGTCCTTGAGCGATGTTGCATCCCATGGATGATCAAGGTAAGAAGTGGGATCATTGACACTGTACATCCCCTAGCAGCATCGACCGTAGAACTAGTGAGGCGGCACATATGCCAGTGGGGTCTCATAAGCTACAGATCCATCTTCAGGTTCAACGAGAGGTGAAATGTCCAGCTAGGTGTGTTGAGGCTTCTCTCCAAATCACCACCACGTCTTTGCCGCTTGCGTGGAAGTCGCAGTGGTCGAGTTTATTCTGACATAAAGCACACCTTTAGTGGAACCGGTATGTTGATAATGAAAACAAACATTCAGGCCCAATGGTTGCAACATCCGTGCGTTCGCGTTCAATTACTTCATAATATTGACTGTAATTCTCGTATCCCGTTGTGGCTGTGCGATTGAAGTTCGAGCTCCTTTACACAATGTAGCGTAAACTATGATTTTGATATATGCTGTGTGATCTCCATTAACTTTGACAAAAGGCACCTCTCAACGCGTTGAGGCCCCGCGGGGGTCCGGCCGCGACTCTTATGACAGGGGCTGATTGTGCCTCTGTTGTACATCCAACTCCGGGTCATAATCAGTAGATCCTTGATGTGTCCACTTAACTCGCAGAGGGCTCGAGGTCAAGGTAGCAAAAGTACGCATCATGGATTCCATGTTGTATTCTGGCATTGGTGGAGACCACCACGGTCCATTCTTGCATAGCTAACTCCCCGTGTCTAATATCACATGTAGTAAGAAGCGCTAGGATACCTATAGGACCATGACACCGAGTAAGGTAGTACTCACTGGATATTGGAAGCCCCTCCTCCGTAGAGTCATCTGTTTTGTAGGTCATAAAGACCAAGATTCGATGAGAGAGCATGCGTGCTTTATGCGCTGGATTGCCAATCTGTTTGTGTGCCATACTCCTCTAAGCCCATGCAATTTTCAAGCAGCTGTGTGGATCAGCTTGCCGCTATGGACAATGTCCAACTTCCCGGTTGTCGACCCACCTCATCATTGAACCAATACTCCGATTGCAGAGGTTAGAGATAGCTGTAGCAGTGGTGTCATACGTACTACCGAATCCGTCCTACGCGGCATCCTCTGTCACACCCAGGAATGATTTCAAGACACGTCACCGGCGTAAATCGGGATTCAAGGGTACCTAGTTTGTGACTACCACTGGCGTTAAATAGAGGCTACCTCGAATTGGTACATGCTTAAATCGAAACATTCAATAACGCTTCTCACTTCCTATATCTCGACTTGAACATTGTTTTCCATTCTAGTACTCGTTTTCAGATTGGTTTTGAGAGTAAACACGGTGGGCTGCCAGCTACGGATCAAGCTCGTATCCCTCGGTGCCAACATTACGCCGGGTAATATGAAGGGCGTCGAGGTCCACCCCGTCAAGAGACCTCACTTGTAGCAATGCCATGTTCATATTCTTACGGTAGACCTCTAGGACATACTCGCGTCTCTCGGAAGGGACTTTATCAAAGTAACGCTCCCCTTCAGGTGGACCATAAATATTCTTGAACATACTTACTCCGCACGTTCCGCAGAAAGCGCTAGAGTCCCATTTAAGGCCTCTCATATACTCACGAGTATTTTCTTTGCCGTGATATCGAACCTGGTCTTGAGTGGAATAAGTAGCTATCTGTGCGATCTGTAATTGGTCTTTTAATATAATAAACCTTTACGACGGAAGGCTCCCTTTAAGAGGCACTTACTCTAATACAGCCACTGCAATTATCCTCTCCAAGAGGATCAGTCAAGGAACTGAGCAACTCTGTTCTAACCTTTCCACAGTGACAGGAGCCAGTATATTGAGCAGAACGACTTCCAGGAGGTGGTGGAGGAAGAGGTGGCAGTTCTCGCTTGTCGTCGACATGAATCCGTGTAACACTATACATAGGACACATTAGCACCTTAAATATTACGCGGCAGGGTTAGTCAGCAGAGTCAGAATATGAAACTCTTACTCAAACTCAAAAGGGTTCACATCTAGAAGAGTTCGTGCGTTAATAGTCAACTTCCCGGCCAACGGGCCAAATTGATGCTCGCCGATAACTACAGAAGCGCACTCGCCACAGAACTAATAGAAGGAAATACTAGTCAGTCATACGTGACTAGGGTGGAAAACAATAACTCAGTAGACAATACCATATCATAGGCCACAGCGGAATAATACTTTATTAGACGGCCATCGTCACGGGTTACCCTGAAGCTACCGGGAGCCGGTTGGATCCAATAAGGTCCCTTCTTGCGACAAAGCGTACAGTCACAAGATAAAACCTCCTTGATCAACGGCGTGGTGAGCTCGTAGCGATATGCGCCGCAGTGGCAGTTGCCACGATACTTGATTGTGTCTTGGGGCTGGACGTCGAAGTGGTCCATGTTTGGGACAGTTTTCTCTAAGAGAAGGGGGGGGGGGGGGGGGGGGGGGGCGAGGTGATCGCTGGCTGGGTTGACCACTGGTAGCTGAGGAAAGAGGAATGACCTCAGAACTTATAACTCTAACCGATAGGTACAATATCATGTAAGCAAGATGGATCAAATTTCTACGTGGAATCATTGACCAATCGATATCGAGCTCAATCCTGACGGGTCAGACAGGATGCACTTGGACTAGGTCGGCAGGTGCATATTATGAATATACGGTAGTGCGGGGATAGAAATATATGGCCAATCGACGTACGTTGCTCAGTCATCCCTTTTTCGGAAACACACACTTATTCTTCGATCGACATGAACAGAGTCTACGTGCACGACATGATGCCAATACGGGGTAATCGTCTTGCTAAAGAGGAGGGCTTGTATAGGGAATAAATCAGCCTTCATTCCTTGCACATTCAGCACGATTTCTGTCAAAAATGGTTTTTATTTTTTTATGTTTTTTTCAGGGAAAAGAAAGCCGTCTAATCGGCCAATCGCCAACAATCACCAATCCCGTCGATTGGGTGCATTTAATTGACCAGGTGAACACACCTATCCCGCCCTTGAATCCCAAGTTACAGCCAGCCACGAGGTAGCTGGTATGCGTAGAAAGCTTATTTCTGATTTATTCATCTATCACGCATGCTATTTGGTGTGCTTGGTTGGTGATCAAATGTCTCCTTCAGAAGTCCGCGTTGTCAACCAATTTTTATGCAATACAATTCAGAATCTCTTGTTAGCTACTCACCAGAATTCGGGGTCTGATTCAAGTGTAAGACTTTTTATTCGACAGATCAATCAAGTAAAACATGCGATTGACAGGTGTTCAACGTCACCAGTTTGATTCTACCGACTTGTTGGTAGGAGAAGCTCCGTTCATTGTTTGTTAAATCAACGGAAAGATTAGCACGGTTACGGCTCATGTGCTCTATATAGGACTCTAGGATGACTGTGGCTGATTCACTCGCTGCTACACCTACACTGCGACAACCACTAGAATGGCGCATCAGACCTAGTAACGCTTACAACCTGTCCATGTGGCTCGGACCCAAGTTGGGCAAACCATTTCCGGCGTGCACTGAGCGTCTTCATGCAGATAATCGTTGAGCAGCACCATTTCACAATGGTCGGTATGGGACCATTCCATGAGGTAGCTGTCAATTGGTGTGTGCTGAAGAATAGCCTTGTGCATTTTCTTCATCATGTACTGTTTTGCAAATGGTCAACTACGAAACGGTAATCGGAAGGCATATTTGACTCACAGTGCAATGGGTGTAGTGGTACTTCTTCTGAGTGAAAAGTTTGGGATGGTCTCCCCGGAACACAACATCCATGGGAACCAGAGATTCCGGGGTGAGCTTCGGTTCGGTGTGGAATGAATACTCGGTCCGGTTTAGAAATTCAGATATCATGTCGGCGTCATAGCATTCGGGTCGGACCCATACCCAGCCTGCGGGATCGAAGACGCAACCCTTGGCGCGGGCCTCTTCGATCGAATCGTTGGTGCCGCAGTCGCCATAGTCTACAGCAGTGTGGGATGCAATGCTATAAACTGTAACTGCGGTATATACGATTAAGAGAACGCACAAGAGAGCCACCGTTCCAAAGATGAGCCTCAATGCCAGGATGGCCTTCAAAGAACGAGGCTTTGATGGCGCTGTCTGTTGGTACGCTTCGAGCAGCGCGGTGTCAGAGCTGTCGCTGCTGTCCCCGGGGGAGGCTTCAAATGATAGTTTATTACCTCCGCTGAAACCCATGGTACCTTGGCGATATTTTCTTTTCGAAGAAGAATCAACTTTTATGGCAATGAGGGTATGACTAGTTTAGAGGATAAAGGAGAGAACAAAACTACTGAGTAATTTGTGGATTGGGAACTTGAACACAGCCGTGAGTAGCCAAGTTATTGGGTATCGGTAGGCGCGCGTAGACTTACCATTTGACCATCTTGAAAGATATTCCAATGAATAATATGGCAACTCACTTGTTTTCAATGGCCCTAATGGTAGTGGCACAGTTCTGGAACGGCATTGTGTACTTACTAGTCACCGTCTCGGTCTCGGCAAGTATCGATGAAGTTCGAGATGATCTTCAGGAAGTAGACCCCCCAAGCCCCTCTCGCATCCCTCCCGGGGCGAGGCAACACAATGTATTTGCGCTCAGATCTTTTGCATGGAATGATTGATTAACTCACGCCTCTTCCATGCAGAAATGGCCGAGGATTGCTCCGGACTCTATTAGGCCGGTTGTGCAGTTTACATTGCAGAACTCACACACATCGCTATCGCTGCGAGTCTATTGGGGCAACGAGTCACGTAGAACCAACAGCGTTACACGACACCAGAAGCAGTTATTATACCTTCCTATTCCTATCATGATCTTCACTCTTAGAACTTGCAAAGTCATGACAGTAGACTATGCACAGGTTGTGCTCACAGACGGGACAAACTACCAGTCCCACTTATTTTCAACTTCGGGTCAAATGTGTCTAACAAAACTGGCCATGCAACTCGCAACTCTACCCGCAACTCTACTCGCTATGATTCTCTCGTGTAGTCATGCGACCATGAATTGGAGCATCTTCCTCATCCTTTCGCTCATTCATTGGTCTGAAAATCCCGGGATTGCCGGGAACAGACCTTGTGATAGATGCGTGGTGGAGTTGGTTGGCATATCATTGCCTATGCCGACTACGAGTCAAGGATTTGTCTGTTATTGTCGGGTTCGCGCCTGTCGGGTGGTTCGTTGTGACCCGGCAAATGCTTATACCTAAGTCGAAATCCTCGACTTGAACGCAACTACCAGATGCACGCATGCTTGCTCGTTTCCCAGCCAAACTCAAGTTCACTTCTCACGTCCTAGCACCCTGGGGAGTTTCAAAGGCTCCCACCTTACCAATATCACAATGAGATTTTCAAAGTCCCTCGTCTTGCTTTGTGTTTCGCCCGCACTGGCAGTTCCCACTATGTCCTCCATTTTTCATTTGCTGGGTAGCCGCGACCCGGACCAGTCGCCTGCTGAGACCCGTGACATTGACGCCGTTTCTATTGTCCTTGAAGCAAAACGTGCGATTGCAGGCGAGGCTGAGGAGAACATCAATAAGCGAGGCGTGAATCATGAGCCACCCGTCCCGCGCACCACAGTCATCACGTGGGCGGATACCAAGCGTGATGTTGAGAAGAGAGATCTCCATGAGCCTCCTGCTCCTCGTACCACAGTCATCACTTGGGCGGATACCAAACGAGATGTTGAAAAACGTGGTGTTGATCACCAACCTCCTGCCCCTCGCACCACGGTTATTACGTGGGCAGACACAAAGCGGGAATATGAAGGAGACCACGTAGAGCGCGATGTCGTTCTCGGGGCTGTTGGTCCTGAGGTCAAGCGAGACGTTAAGCGTGAGCCTACTCTGGAGCCTAATGCTGTTGTCGAAGTGTACATGGTGTAAGCAGTGTGGGAGGGATTGCTTGTGGTGGTAGAGATATAGTTAGTATATTCCCTCCTAGTGAAATCCTGTAGATCCTCCTAACGCAAGTTTCGCGCAGCACACCACAGCGGACACTGGATCAGTGCACACAAGAGGAGTGCTTTCCTTTCTTCAGATGTTGTCAACATGCTCCAATTGGAAGAACCACTATGCTGATTTACCGCTCACTCGCATGTATGAATTCTATCTTGTGGATGGTGCTATCGTTGAAAACAGGGGTTGTTATGACGCTGCAAGGTATCGCCCATAGGGACTTCGTATTAGAAATGTCATTCTTTTGGTTACGTGCCGTGTTAACCTGGGATTTTTTCAAATATCGTGAACTCCTAGGTTCTGAGTCTGCTTTGCCTTTACTATAGTATTAAGGCAAAGAGGGCCGGTGATCTTCCATACGACCTTACGGGTCAACAGGTACATATTTGCAATAATTGGAAATGCATACGGCCTTGAGAGCAGGCTTCCATGCCTTGTGTCCCATACTTCTTACTGCTGCCTCCACCAGTCCAAGAAACTCGGCGGGATCCACATACATGTACTTTTCTGCCTGCCACGTTGTGTCTGTTTCAGGACGCTGCCATCCCGGAGGAAGGGTAACGTTATTGATGGTTTTGTTCCAGACCTCTGGCCAAAGTCCTCGTCCCTCGAAATAGGTGCCCCCGTTTAGCTGTGCGACATACCCAAGCCCTCCAGGAAACAAAGGTGGTTTGATTTCAACGACAGCTGACGTCGGCTCCAGCCATAGGCTGTGGGTAAGTCCCGCGCCGTGGACTCCGACGAGGACATCGGTGTTCATGGCTAGCTGCACCTGTTCCCGGAGTGGAAGCTCGGCGAAATCAACCAAGGTGACATTAGAGGACGGGAAACGACTTCGCACTGTTTGCACAAGACCTTCTATGCCCCAAATAGCACGAGTCTGCTTTCGATCGATGATGGTAATAGAAGGGGCGTCTGGGGCTGATATTATCGTTCGCTCCAAGCCATAGTATTCAATCATGCGGCGTCGCATCGCATTGACAAGAGAGGGCTGTCGACAAGGCTGGTGAAAATCGGGATCGAATACAGCCGTATACAGTGGAGATGACGACCCGGGAAGTGGTAGAAGCACATGGGAATAGCAGCCCGGCTTGAGAGAACGGCTCTTGAGTGGCGGTGCGTGATTGCCGAGTACCAATTGCCACCATTCAGTAAATGGAAGGTCTTCGTCGTCTTCAAAGACGATGCGGGCACTAGATATGTCCTCTTCTGTCATGTAGGGGTTGCCTGTTTCATCAAGAGCGACTCGTAAGATGTCAACCGAGTGCATGGCTTGCCAAATCTCCATGAAGCTGTCCCAGAGATTGCTGGTCAGTCCTCTCCTAACAAGCACAATCCACTGTGGCTGCCCATTCGCTGCCGTACAGCTTCGATCCTGCTGAGTCGACGAAGTATTCCATTCGGCGAGTTGATGTGTAACTCCTGTGTGGAAGAAATAGTCGTATGGACTCTGTACATTATTTCCTGGATGCGAAGTATCTAAAGGGCATTGCAAGGCAAGCTTTAGCCGTGTCTCCGCTTCATCTCGTGAAACAGCAACTCCCCGAGCGAGACAAAACGTGTCGACTGGCCAGTCATGAGGTGTTGGCTCGCGAGGCGCATGGAAACAGTCTAGGTGCGATTGGAAACCTTCACCACAATGGGTCGTCTTTTGCGACGCAGCCGAAATAATATAGGAGGAGCTAAAGATCTTTATACAGCGTTTTAATCTGTCATCAGGTCGATATGCCTCGGGAATGCGCCTCAACAGCTCCGATGCAGAAAACTCAGGAGCCTGTGGAAAAGATTCTTGACTGTCATGGCCAGAGAGGGGCAAGAGGCCGAGTTGTAGGAGTTCGTAAACAGAGAACAGCAGAATGCAGCTGAAGGATAAAATTGTCAAGGTCACTAATGGGATACCCATTCTGTGATATTTGTTGTGTCAAAGGATTAAAGCGTGAGAGGTGTGTTGGTTAATAGATGTTGTCCTATCTAAGTCAGGGGATTGGCCTAAAAAAGTTGAGAGATTGTGGCCGAACTGACCGTTGCGATGCACATGCGTCTCCTTTTTGTGTTACATTATCAGCTGCTTGAATCCCATCACAAGAATCGTCAAAGTAAAATGATTACCCAGTGAACTTGTTCTAAGTGTGGATCTATCAATTATGAATGCTCTGGATTTCTGTTCGATCAATCTGCTTTCCTGTCCCAATCTTTGAATTTCTGGATGCTTGACGCCATTAAGTGTGATTCCGTTTCTAGTGAACTAAGAACTAATCGACAAATGCCATCTTTCTGGCTTATGTGGTCCCATCTGTCACTCAAGTCGCACCTTCCAATCTGTATGTTTTCTTCCCATGAATCATCCTATACCACCCGAATCTCCCACTGTTGTGACGTTCCCATGGACAGCTAGCGTACTTCATATAGGCGTGCTCACCACGCCCTCCTAAAAGAAGCATCATTTCGCAATGGTTGGTATGATGATCGTCGCCAATATACCCATCCAAGACACCTCCGTTCATGCCGACACGCCAGGCCTTTCGCCATGTGTATATACAATGCATGGTGTGAAAAGCATCGTCAACAATGACTATTTCCCACTCGCCCGCCAAGATCTCGTCCAGTGGCACTCTACTCGTACGATTCGTATCGCGGTAGAAGGCCCAGTCTTCCCGTCGGAGGAACTCATTAGCCAGTTCCTCGTCGTGGCACCGCCACGGCACCCACCCCATTAATACAGCGTCGAAAGCACAGCCAAGCTGGCGGGCCTCCTGAGGAGATTCGCCGCATTCCTCATGGTTATCATGATGTCGTTCTTTAGCTAAGGGTCCCTTGTATTTGAATGACAAGCCAATGCCGAGGGTTATGAAGGCGGCCTTGACAAGACTGATTAGAACAAGCGTTTGAAATCGTCTCTTGCGACATGCAACCTCTTTGGAGCATTCCCCAATATTCCCGTCTTGTGTTAAGGCGTCATCTCCAGGCTTGTCTGGCAGCGGTTGATACGAGCTGGAGGCCATGTTTTTGCTGGCAGAGGCACAATCTAGAGTGCAGCTGGAAGCCCGGGGGCCCGAATGAGAAACAGAGTGAAGGGGGGAGAGAAAGAAAAAAAGCGAGGGCGGTAGAGCAGTGGGCTGGGTTCTACGGCATACGTCCTGGGATACGGAGATCCCTGTCATCAATCCGCGATGGCCCGGCTCCTAAAGTCACACCTGACCCTTGCCGATCACCAACAGCTTGAGTCGAAGATATGCCATGGTCCCCTTCCTCTGGAAAAGGCCCGTCTTATGACAGGCTGTCGTGTATTCATTGCAAGGCTTGCATAGTGACCTTCTTCATTTAGAAGAAATATTGCGGCATGGACTACGTTGCCGTCATCCAGAGGGAATAATGCTGCAAGAGCTGCATTATCGTGTAGGTGTTGGTTGTCGAATGCAACGGTGTTGGTTGGTCCAACACAGCGGTGCTGTTGACTGGTCGAAATGCAAACGATACCGGTTGAACGCAAGCGTAAATTGCGCCGCAATAGTGCATGTCGCCTTGCCAAGATAACAAAGCGTGAATCTCAGATCCTTACCTATTTGGACTGGAGAAGTACACTGTACTACACTGTGCTCGAGAAGATGCCACAGATTTGATCGTTGTGCCAGGAAAGACAATAGAATGATGAAGCCACCCGATCTCGGAAGTATAATCTGTACCGCCACAGGTCAGAAGGTACTCTGTGTAAAGTGGCAAGATGAAGGCAATTACGTGGACACGGACGAGACAGTCTTCTCACAGAACTTGATTTATGTTGCGATTCGCTTTGTCCCGTGTCGTTTCTAGGATACGGCAAGGAGTTTGGTGTAATGTTCTCATCACGCCAAGAGGTCCTGTCCTAAGACCACTGATTCCGTACAAAACCAATGTATTGGGCTATGGAAGGCACGGTAATGACTAGCAGCTCGCAACCACCCATCGACCTTAATAGCGAGGACATCGTCACCTCATACTAAGACATCAACCGCGTGTGAAACACAAATCAATGGCCGAGGTTGATAGAGGCCCTAATTAGCATATGACTCTTCGTTTGCGTGTTTGCATGACTTAGGTCGCGAGGAAGATTATAGACACTATTCCAATCACAATTAAGCTTTACTCTGAGCGACTTCGATGTTTCTTGAGTGAATGAGCATGATCTGCGTGATGAAGCCAACAAATTGTATTGGTTAATATCAAGTTATGATGCTCTACTCTCTTGCGTCAAGAGTAAACTGTATCACAGCTTCTTGAGCCAATACAGGCCATTATCAAAACAACGCCGGAAACTATATGGTTCTTGTACGTAACAGTCAAACCATTCGTATTGCCGACCTTTGAAGCTCGATTATCTAAAGAGGCAAAAGTGACCCTAATCAGCGAATGATCAGTCAACCGGGCGATCTCATTAGGGACAGAATCCAGGCCCAAAACCCCCAAGGAGTAAGTCAATGTCATTCAGGTGATCCAACTTGTGATGAATGAATAGATGGGTGTTTATAGGACTGGTTGAACAGCACTGGCACCTTCGTACCTATCGATCATCCAGTGTTGCAACGCCTCGAAGTTTCGACAGGTGTGTGGCACGTCCGAATCTACGTAGTTCCTACCGAGAGAGTCGTAATATTTTGTTGGTATGGGCGTCATGTCCCCCGAACACATGATGTACTGCCGAAGCTGCTCTATGCAGTGGTCTTGGTGTAGGAAGATGTCTACGGAGGTGCCCCTTGTCTTTTGGCCGCCGTGCTCGTGAGCATGGCCGTAGTAACCTGGGTTTAGTGCCTTTCGAAGGTTGTTCTATCCTCAGCACTTTAGGGTTAGTCCGCCTCGACGCTACCAATCCAGATGAACAAGACTGACAAGGCAATGAAGCGTGTGAAACATATCCAAGCTGTTAGAGGTCAGCTTCAGCCAGCTGCAATTGCCAGAACATAAATCTACTCACCCGACCACATAACCACCGCGTTGCTGATCCCAATACAGATCGATATTCTCTCCCCAAGTCCTAACCGCCTCTTCCTTTGTGATCAAAATATATCGACCTAATCGACGACCAGATTGGTAGATTAATAAGGCGTAACCCATATGAAGGACGTCCGTCTTACCCCAAGTCAGGTTGTCCCAATTAGAATCAATTTCGGGGTATTGGATTGGGTCACCGATATACTTGACAGGATCCGGGTTTGGAATGAAAGTCTCTCCATTCTCGTCAAACGATGGGCTCCCTGTAAATGTTTATTGCTCTACACTGATGTGTGCACGTGCGCTGACTGCAACCAGTGAGCATAACTGCTATACAGTCGTGGGACAATGAAGAGAATGGTCGCTTACCAAAGTCTGTAGCATATCCATCCGCAAATGAGCCCATCTTCTCGCTCCCTCGATGAATTGCTTCCAGACACATTGCAAGAAACAGCGACAAGCTGGCAAAGATGACAACGAGGATCCAAGAGACCAACGGGTGAGTGAGCAATAACCTTCCTCTCTGGGAAAATTGCGGCCGCCGTGTTGTATCGTCATCGTCCCTAGAAGGTAATGGCATATACTTCATCTTTGGATACATTGACAAAGATTCGAAGCTGGTGGGTGACTCCAAAGCAAGGCTCTCTCCTCTAGGTAAAATGTTAAAGAGGTCGAGGAGCCAAAGACAAGTTTGATGCGATGCATCGTTGGAGACTCAGACACAACGTAGCCGATTTCGGGCCGATTGGGCTAGAAACTAAATGATTGCTGAAATATGCACAGTGCCATTAATTCTCTGATGGTTGAGACGTTGGTTGGCTTCAAGTCAGCAACTGACCAATGAATCATGGTATAACCACAGATGTAACCCAACCCCAGTTCTTTGATCAGACAGTAGGTGGTCTGGTTTTTGGAGCTTATGGACCGGCCACAGAGAAATTATTAGCACGCGTCGGGTATCTCCAAGTACAAACGATGTTCTGACATGTACCACGTCATGTACATGAATGGACGTAAACTGCCCTTAGCCATTTCAAGAAAATGCGCGTTTGTCTTGATCCGAGCGCACGCATCTATCCCGACAACCACTAAACCCTGGATTTGAACGCTGATCTTGTGCCATTCAAAGCAGGATAAACCAGAGACACGAGAGACCGAATTATTCAGGGCCATTGTGGGGTGGGCGATAGGGACAGAATCACTCTTGACCAGGAGTGTCACAGGTAGTCGTTGAGGTATATTGCTTAGGCGAGGGACCTTGAATAGCCAAGTCCATACCCTACGTCCAGTACATGGACACTCCAATTGCTTGACGTAAGGATCAATCTAATGGTCTAAGAATTCTGACTGGCAAACAATCTGTGTCGAAGATCGAGTTTGTCGTCGTTTGATACCTGGTCAACTAGAATACTTTTCTATAGGCCTACTGTTCAAGCTTTGTGACCAAACCAATATACCACGAGGCTGTATACAGTAAGGTACCCGGTCTCAGCATATTATTATCTACGCTCCTCCAGCTTGACCGTGGAACACGCACTACCACGCGCTTGCGACATTCGGTCGCCAGTCCCCGCCCCCAATTCCTTCCCTTTAGATCGAGGCGGATCCTTAAGAGTTTTTAGTTTTTTTCCAGGGCTCAATTCGTCGCGGATATTGCTGCCAGCCTTGAAGTGAACAGTCTATTTGGTATGCTGGCTTGTCCATCTAAGCTTTTTGGACATTACGAGAATTGTGCCCATCATAGCAGCATGGGATATCTCAAACTCCGCGAAAACGTCTCGGCAATGTTAGCCGACTCCTCTCTACTTGCGCTCTTCTCTCTGATAATTGTCCAAATCGGCTGTGGTATCATATTGAAAACCGCAGAGCACCATGGCACTTACCGCTTCTCGCCATCTTCGTCAGTAGCCATTTCAGAAATGCTCAAATTTTTAATTTCTACTTGTCTTCTCTTCCGACAATATCGTGTCTGGCTCAACACAGAAGCTGGCTACGCTCCTGTCGATATTTATGATCCCATCGACGAAGAGAGCCTTGAGAGTTCAAGCTTTAGTACTGCCGGGCAGAGCAAATCGATGCCGCTGGCAAGCCTAACTACTCACCACGAACTAAAGCCACCAAGCTGCGTGCTTTATATTCGCAACCAAGCTGGCTGTTGCTCCCTGTCGGGATTGCTCCACCTGGCACTGGTCTATGCAATCATCAACAACACGGTTGGTATATCTCGATGGCTGCTTGATATATATATATATCTTTCTGACCATACCAGATTTTTGTATGCTACAAGCTCGCAGATCCGGGCACGATACAGCTCAGTAAGAGTAGCATGACACTTGTCACAGTGATCATTGCAGTAGCTTTCAAGCGGAGGCAGATCTCCAAGACGCAATGGGCGGCCATTATCCTCCAGGTATGGTACCTCACTGATGCAGCGTTCACCAATTGTTTAGCTTACATCGATAGGTTTCCGGCCTGGCAGTGACACAGTACGATCCAGAAGGGGGGTCGATCTATCCAGTGTTCACATATGCCTTTCTTCTGCTTCAAGTCCTCGTAGGCGCTGCAGGCGGCGTATATAATGAGCATCTTCTTAAGAGTGGTGAAGCAAGCCTTCACTTCAAAAACGCGGTCCTCTATGCTGCCGGAGCCACCGTCAACTTGGCGGTACACTTCGCTACTCGGATTTTCAAACATGACGAACCTTCGATTTTGGCCGGCTATAATGACATGTCTGGTATCCTCGTGATTGCGAGTAATACCCTCGTGGGACTTGTTGTTAGTGCCGTGTATAATTGTATGTGCAGAATCTCGTAAAGCGTCATCGCGCTGAGCTCCACGCTAACTAGTACCTTCGTAGACGCCGATGCTGTCATCAAGTGTGTATCATCTGCTTTTTCCACCGGGGTTCTTCTGTGGATATCATTGATGTGTTTTGGGCTTCAGTTACACTTTCTCGCCATCCCGGGAACTACTATTGTTTTTGTGGCATCGTGGCTTTACATCTCTTGTCCATCAATCGAATTAAAGGCGAAAGCTGACTCTGGACTCGAACCTGAAGCCACTTACGTGGAGCCTTATGGTTCCGACAACATGAGTCGATGGCCAAAATTGGTATGCTTTATACTTCTACCTCCAAGAAATATAGTCGATAAATACTCATAGCATAATTCAGATACCAAAGGTCATAGTTTCAAGCCTCGCAACTATGGTGGTTGTGGCGCTGCTAGTCGCTTTGGCGTGGATTGGCCCTCTACCATCGCCAGCAGGTTCTCAGATGGAGGTGGCGAGGCCACAACGTCCGGACGGCAGCGACTACGACATTGTTCCTTCTGTACATATTGAGCCATCCATGATTCCTCCTTTAAAGGATGGCCAGAGCGAGACGTCCGCCATCTCCAACAGTTCGCCCGTTCCTTCCCTCAATTCGACATTAGCCCTGATTCGATTCAACAGCGAGCGCACCGAGCGCCTCTCCTGGGTAATGAAGTACAAGGAATTCTTCCACACACTCCATTTCTCCATGCCAGATATGCTTTCTGGCTTGCCAGACGACTTTCAGAATATCACGCATGATCAGTACTGGGCATCCAGTACCCCATATGTTCAAGTTGCGCGAACGATGGATATTATCCTACAAGAGTCGGCGGAGATCACGGGACTTTTCTATTTCCACTTCGATGCATGGATAGATCCGATGGCCTTCGAAAGGGAAGATCTGCACATAATGTGGCTCGCAGTTACAGGTCTGTCGCGCGATCATCCGGATCCATTAGGGCCACTATTCCTATGTATAGATAATATGGTGGAGCAGCCTCTGCCGTGGTGGGCGCGGGCAAGAAACCGTAACCAAACAGTCAAAGCCCTCCAGGAGCTTGAGGCTATGGGTCTGGGCTACCGTGCGCCTTCACATGAAGGTTGCTCTGGCTGGTCAGATATCTACTATATTCCACGTCGGTTTTTCCTCGACTATATCTTCCTCGCCGACCTTTTCAATCGTCAGCAGCCACCAGTCTTCCACGAAGTCGCGATACCAACTATTCTTGGGATCATTGATAAGAGCCGGCGGCCAAAGAACAACCCATTTCAACCGCTTCTGACTCTTATTGGTGATTGTTACGGTTCGTGTTGCGATGATGGGGCAACGCCCTCCGATATCTTACAACGACGGTGCGGACATAGATTAGACTTCCGCAAACAAGATCTTGTCGATGCCCACTTTAACCGCATAGATGAGGAGCTACGTTGGCTTAATAATGTCACGACCGCCCCGTGATGATCACGATTCAAAGAGCTCTCTATGTTGGATTAGGTGCAAAGGGCCGTGCCCAACATCGTTAGTCAGCTTGGTTTACATTCGTGTTAGCTTTAGACGGAGGGTCCCCTTTTAGTAGGCTCCTAGACCATTATGGTCATAGTTCAATTTAGCAGTGAACCCTTTCCATATAAGGCTCTTTTCCATATAAGGCTCTGAGGGCCACCTTTTGAGTGATCAGTTTAGGTAAGATCTAAGGTAGACTCATCGGTCTGTAGGGTGCCCTATAGCCCGTCTTAATGCTTACGGTTGAGGCTACAAAAACTGGATCGTCTTCCTTGGTATGAAGCTTGACGGTAGCTTGAATAGGTGAACATCGATAAATGAGTACCTAGAGCATCTAGTAAACTATACCATAAGAATCTACTTAAATCTACAGCAAGCGTTTCGAAGAAAGGGAACATTAGGAGTATTAGAATATTTGAAATCGCTTATAACTCGATCGAAGCAGCTTAAGTAAGTAACTCGAAGTTTAAAACGGAATGACACCATACTTTAAGATAGAATAGCAATCTATATAAAGTAATTGCTAAGCATTAAAATAAGCTGCATAAAGATGCAGACCAAAAGAGTCAAGCATACTCACTCAAACACCAACACTGATGACAGGAAGGTGGTAGGCCCTCGGGAGGGCCTACCACCTTAAGAAGGTAGGTCATCGAAGGGGCCCCTAAGGGCCTACGACTACCACCATAGGGGTGGTGTCGGCCTCATAAGGCAGCCTATATAGGCCCTTAGGCACTTTCTGACCTATCCTAGAGACAATATAAACGTCTCTCAAGCTAGCTAGAGTGTCTAGCTATAGGGTGATTTGTCAACTTTGCCCGCCCCAGCTGCGAGCCTGCAGGTGCAGTTGTGGCTGAGTCCAGCCGGATTCTGCCTCTCTGCCTTGCCGTGCCCAACGTGAACAGGCTTTTTAACAGGGTGGGCGAGCATGAGACAACGCATGGCATGGGCCCGGCCAGCTCAGAGCCTCGTCACTTTACCACACCTCATCGACTCCGGATCTCCCATCGAGATCTTACCCTAACATCGCACAAGACCGCGTTCTTTGCCGTGCCATCTCCATAATAGAATGAACATCGTCAGCAGTCTCATAACCATCGGCCAGGCGGCGGCGGCCATCCCGGCGCTCATCGACACTATTCAGGCAGTCTCACACGTAAAGAGTAATCTCTCGGGGGTATACAATGAGGCGAGCCTTTACTTTTGAACCGGCCTCCACCGTCAAAATGGAACGCTGACATCTCTTTAGTTGGCAACAATTCAAACATCTCTCAAGGCGCTCGAAAGCACCACCTTCGGCTCGTTTTATGCGAAAGATGTCCACCCGCTGCTTACTATGCCCGAGCTGCCAATGCTCCATTCCGGACGTATCGAGATTCAGACAGTACGCTGGGACCTCGAAGAGTTGATTAAGAGGCACGGTACAAAAGGCAACACCTACAAGCTTTACAAAGTTCGGCGATTCAAATGGACGTGGGAGTTGAGCGACATCAAGACATTGCAAGACAAGCTGGAAAGATCTAGAAAACAGATACATCTTGGTCTCACTGAGATGGTTGCATCGTGCGGAACGTGAGTTTGACCATCCTTTGGGGAACCGTGTACGCTGACATCTACATCCTCAGAGCTCAGAGCCATATCCCTAGCCACGTTACGCAAAATGTCAGTCAGACAGAAGCGTTCCGTAGCTTAGCCCACAGGGAGACCACCCCGCAAAATGTCATTCAGACAGAAGCGTTCCGTAGCTTAGCCCACGGGGAGACCACCCAGATCGAGACATCCAGCTTCCAGCCACCTCAATACAGCCCCAGATACACATATAGATGCCATAGCCAATGGGGCAAGTACCAGAGCCTGAGGTGGCTGAGACCTCTCCTAGGTGGCTTCTTCCTCCATTATGACAGCCTCTCCGTCTTTACGAACAGTGCATGCAGCTCACCAAAGTGCAGAGGTTCGTGCTCGACTGTGCGCTTCTACTACTATTTTCCTGGATGGCTGTCGAACAGAATGCTACTCGTGTCAATAAACTTCGGCTTGATGAACAACTTCGAAGCCCTGTTAGCTATACAGCAAATCATTGCTCTAGATGATGATATATGGCGTTCTATTGAGTATGGCGATACGAGACGTTTTCAGCAGTACTTTGCCAAGGCAGGATACCACCCTGGAGACTGTGCTAGGAATGAAAGAACGCTTCTCAGTGTAAGTAAACATACAACCTTTCTTCAGCTACGCTGAATTTGCTACTAACGCAAGCCTGTACACTTTATAGCATGCAACTAGCTGGCAGCGCTATGACATTGTCGAGTTCCTTATCAAGACGTGGAATCTCGGCGGGGTAAGGCGGGATCATTACACTGACCGGTATGTTTTCATTCGGTGGCTGTTCTCCTGTGACATGGTGTAACTGATTGGACTTCTCGTAGCGGAGCAGTATTATGGGCTCGCGAATTCCTCGTCCAAGCTGACTCCTGGCAACTTGACGACCGGCAGAAGTGGCTTCTGGGGAAGGTGGCAGCACTAGGTGACGACGTTTATAACAGGAGCGACAAAGGGGTGATGGTTCTGAATGGCCCACAGGCGGTATTACAGGGCACCGATACGCTGAAAAGGCTTCTCGTTACGGATCCATTAGCGGTCCACAACGCTGATGACTGCAACATGACGGCGCTCCACACAGCGTGTATCGTGGGAGATTCGGTCGCTGTCAAGCTACTAATTGATGCGAGGCTCCCCCTGAATGCCTGCGACTGTTACGGAAGGACTCCACTAATAGTGGCGCTATACAACGGGCAGTACTTCTGTGCTCAGCTTCTGCTCGATACCAAGTGCAATATTAGAGTCGTCGATAAAGATGGATATAATGCTCTTTGGTTCGTAATGAAGGAAGATATAACACCGACATTTGAGCTGCTGAAGCACATAATCACCGAAGACCCGAAGGGTGTCGCTGCTACACAAGACATACTCGGCAGAACGCCGTTACACTGGCTCTCTAAGGTCTACGGGCCTACCGAATTGGCCGAGCAGCTGGTGACGCTACTGCTACAAGCGGGGGCCACTCTAGAGCCACTCGACTCCGATGGAATCACTCCACTAATACACGCCATAAATGAAGACAACGCCCTGGCCGTACGATTGCTGCTCCACGCCGGCGCCAACCCAAATCCCCCACTTGACACCAAAAATGGAGCAAACATCCTCCATAAAGCAGCGACGTGGGCCAAGCTCGACGTCCTCGACGCTCTCACCGACGCATATATTCTCGGCGTTGATGTGGACGAACAAGATCGAGACGGCGATAGTCCACTAGTTTGCTGGAGATGGCGCAGGTACGGAGACGAAGATTGTTTACTCATCGGAATGACTCGTCCTACAGCTCAAGAGAATCGTGCGTTTGAAGCTCTCCTGCGAGGCGTCAGAGACCGAACCTTTCAAGCAGACATAGATCTATGCATCGAAGTACTCCAGGCAGCCAAGGGCGAGGACTATCTACGGGCAAAGGAGCTCATTGACCCGTCTCCAATCGACGAGGGCGAGAAAAAGGATGGATATAGAGGCTGCAAAGCTCTACGGACAAATATTCTCCTGCAAATAAAATCCGGGTTGTGGGACTCTGCAATCACAGAGCTAGAAGACATGATCGAGACTCGCCGCCATCGCATGAGCAAATCCCCCTTCCAAGAGGAGTCAAATCGCTACTATGTAGATCCTGTAGATGACTCACAAGAGGGTGAGAGCGAAGAGGATGGTGATGAGAGCGAAGGGAATAGTGAAGACGAAAAATACGAGTTGGCCTGGGGTGGTGAAGAGAATGCAGATGCAAGAGAAATTTCAAGTATTTCGGAAGCATTGAATGAGTTGGACGAGTTTTCTGATTTCCTGGGACCGGAGGCAACAGACGCCAACCCAGATGTCCCGTCTACTAATGAACTAGACATCCTCTCTGAAGCAGCGCCGTTCTCTAAACTCGACCCCGACCCGCCTATAATGAATCCCCCTACACTGACATTTGGCGAAAAAAGTCACGAGTCATCATCAAAGAGCTACGTAGCGACAACATATTCAGATGCGGGGAGTCTCGGCGATTCAAAATTCGACGAATATGCCGTCGCTTTTGCCGACGTTCTCAGCCATTCACTGTCGCCAGACTTCTCGCAGCATAATCTAGAAGCCATTTGCAATTTGCTTCCCACGCTGCTGGAGGCTTTTGCTAGTCAAATCGCTTACGAAACTCACCAGAGGCTACAGCTGCAAGTGAAATACTTGGTGCATCGAGACCAGTTGTATGTATACACAGACCCGAAGGTGGAACTTGAAAGTTGACGCATAACACAGTAGAATTATTGAGCTTCTGAGGAATATATTATACTGGGAAGCGGAAGGCGATGCTATTGATGGTGAAGACAGTCCTGAATCCTGGAGCAAGAGCGGCCCTGGAAAGAAGAATCGGGCGAACGTTAGCAAGTGGCTTTCTAAAAGCGCCGAGATGAAAAACAAGCCAGTTTTCAGAGATCTAAAATATGATCTCCAGTTAGATGACTTTGATGAGCTGGAAGACGAAACACTCCCAGATCTTACAGTATATCGACAGGCGATCGTTGGGTCAAGTGCTTATAGATCGCTTGTGTGCAGGCTGCAGGTAGAGCGCGACCTTACAGCCCCTGGAGAATACGATGCGAAAAGTGCAATACGAAATCGTATCATTAGGGCATATGGACGAAATGACAAGTTCAGCTTACAGGATTCTCGAGAGGTACAGATTGACTTTCAACTAGATTGGAACCTTCAACGATTCCTCCAGGAGCAGGAATACGACCGCCCATTAGAACAAGCTCTAGCATATGGATTAACCATCACCGGCACCGGCAATAACGTGCAAAGTGTGACTTGTATAGAGTACTTGCAACAAACATGGCCAGAGACAGGCAAAGAGTTGCTAACCCTCTTTCAGCAGGGACTCAAAGAGGGGAATCAATCCTGGGATGGTAAGATTTCATCTCTGCTCCTTAACCATTTTTCTGAGATGCGGCTTATAAGCCTTTCATGCTACCTTAACTTCTAACCCCATGTCAAGCCAGAGCGATGCTGAAGTTTAAACACAGGATTACTGCCAGGTCGAACGCGAATATATTGTCATTTTGACAGCAAATCTTCGCCATGTCTACTAGTTTCGGTGCTCGGGAATGTGTTCTCTGTCGCGGAAGTTGGGGAAATGCTCGCTTGGTTAGGGTCAGCATTTCGACCGTCACCAGCCGACAATGCGCCGGTTTACTGCTATCCAAAAATAGATTGTTTCACGGCCGAAACCCGACTGTTACTTCAACCTGAAGTTCCAGCTTCGCCACCCATTTCGGACGCATGTGTGCTATCATTCGAGCTCCGGGACATGGAAAACAGTCCTGATAGTCAAGGATCTTGCTGGCGTGGGTTGTTTAGAAATCCGGTGATCGTCGCCGGATACCCAATACCTCGTTGTCTGAGTATGGATTCAGGTCTCCAAATATCTCTTCCAGTCGTGGC
This sequence comes from Phaeoacremonium minimum UCRPA7, assembly GCF_000392275.1. NCBI lineage: Eukaryota > Fungi > Ascomycota > Sordariomycetes > Togniniales > Togniniaceae > Phaeoacremonium > Phaeoacremonium minimum. The sequence goes on from NW_006921342.1 coordinate 36,516, forward strand.
GGCGCTGCTCAACACAAAAAGAGTTGTTCAATATGCCGGTACAACCTTCATCAAAGGCTTTTCCGCAATGCTAGTCGCTACCAAAGTCGTGGGACATACAGTATTCTGGCATCTAGTTTATAATCCCGAGGGAGCATATATCTCATTTGAGGATCATAGAGCCCCTCGCTGGGATAAAAATACCGGTGACCCGAAGGTTGATATACTGAGTCAAAAATACCATGTTGTTGGATGGTGTGAAAACGTCCTGAACTTTGCAGGTGTGTTGATATTGCCTGCTCATGAGTGCATTGGAAGGGCCACTAACCGCCTCGCAGGAGCTCCCGACGCAGATTACTCGATTGGTTGGTCTGGACTTCCGTTTCCAAACCAAAACTGCGCTTTTGAAAAAGTTACCATATCAGCCGGTCAGTTCATAAATGCTAGCGTAAGCTGTGTCTTGGGACTGAAAGACAAGCCGCTTCATATCAACTTTGGTGATGATTATTTTGGCATGCTTCTTAATATTTCTGATCGATATTTTGTCTTCTACGACGGGGATGAAAGGCGGTCTTGGCTTGTTGATGGAGCAAGTACCTTGTTGCATCTTCTCCGGGCGTCAATTGAGCACTATAGGAGTGACGCTCGTCTACGTCGGCTTCTCTTTACAGAGAAGATCAAATTTGATGAAGGGGAAGCTACACACACTGGATCTGATCGAGCCTTTGAGATCTTATCTAATGTGGACAACCAGAATATTCCTCTCTACCACAAAAAAACTGAATCTTGGACGGAGGTTAGCACCTTGTCAGGCACAACACCGGGCCACTCGACGAGGGAGAAAACAACCAACTTTTGTGTTCGGGATCGAGTAGAGCAGTTGTATCACTGTCTTTGTCAGATAACCGCTCATCAGGATGATGTTCACACCCAGAATGGTGTTGGGTTTAGGCTTCGCCTCACGCCAAGGCGTCAGCTAGAAGGCTTCGATTTTATGGACCTGGCAACTGGACATGGCACATTATGGCCTAAGGTTGCAACGCTCAATGCTAGAGGGCAAGGCTGGGTGGATTTTACTCGAGCCATTCACGCACCTACACTGTTTGGAGCTGGCTTTGGCGATCTCCTTTTGCCGTCCACCGCCTCAAGTCAATTGAAAACCACCAGGCTTTCTTGCAGCAACTGCTTATGGAACAGTCCCTTGCCGAAAGAAAAGGACTATCTGGCGGCCTCTGTTGTTGATATTACGAAGATCATTTGCAGAACTGGGAGCCGGAAGACACAGCCCTGGCGAGTCGTCGATAATATCCATTGGTCTACTCCAGACCTCGCGTTTGAACCATGTACAAATGGATCAGCCTGTCTCTTGAAGACGCGTAACCGTGTACAGGTTCTCTTGCCATCAGCATTTCCTAGGCTCCGAACGCGACAGAGCCCGAATAATTTAGCAGACGATGGAGCGGTGATATTCGGGCATAACACTAAGCTGCCACTCCGGTGGCCTGGGAACATAAGTATACCAGAGGAAGGAGAGCCAGACTTAGTTGACGAAGCAGAAGAGTTGCTCGTTGACAGTGGGATTGGCACAAGCGTGGATTCACAGAGCGCTAGTCAAGAGATTTCGCCTGGGAGGTCGAGTGTTTCGGTAGCACAGAACAGAGACACATCCACTTCCCCAACATCACCTTCCCCAACAGATAACAGTGTGACAGTACCGGGGAGTGCAAAACTCCCTATACGAAGTATCTACGGCATAAGGAATGATCAGTTCATATATGATGGAAGTCATGACATAAAAAGGCGCAGGTATAGTGATTCCAGAGTAGGCCTAGTTAAAAGGCCCAGACAGGAGCTAGATCAACCCTAGATGGTTTCAATATTATGCAAAGATTTCCTCTATAACTATAGCACAATATACAATATATGACAAAAGAGAGCCAAGCCGTCCATCCCTATACTCATTCTCGTTTACCTTCTCTACATTATAGTTAGGTCGATTCTAAGTGATTGTCAAAAAGCAGATAAGCTTTACCCTCCGAAAAGTAGAGAACGTTCGTAAACGCTAGCTAAACTAGCCTATTATATCTAATCCTAATATTATCATCAACAATATATTCTATACTATAAATAGATAAAGTTTCTTGGCTGCTATGGCGTGGGATACGCTGCTAGCATACCCCCCTGGTTTTGTAGGGAGCGTACGAACCAGACGGGAAAGATAGGGGGGTAGATATCCTCTCGGAGATAGGAGGTAGATATCTTTAGGTTCCCATACGATAAAATAGCTATAAATCGGATAGGTGAGAGATAATAATAGTATGATAATAGATATAAGAGTATAAGAGTTATAGAAATATGGTGGTAGAGATATAGGTGGTTAAAGTTAGGGTGGTGGATTTTAAAGTATTGTTAGGTATATAAGTATATATATAAGAGTATATAAAAGGTATATAAAAGATAATTCTAATCTTAAGGATACGAGAACGCAGGCTAACATCTCCAGGATGGAAGGATCGTGGCGACCAGTTGAGGCGCAGGAGCCGCAGTCCCGAGCCGAGCGAGCGCAAAAGAAGACGTCGCTCTCGCAGCCATAGCCGCACCCCGGATAGTGCAGAGCGGAGGAGGAGAAGCGGGAGCAGAGATGGATACCGACGGCGAACGTCTATCGATGGCAGTAGCAGAAGTTCGGAATCGAAACACCGACGGAGAGACGGGAGGGTCTCGTGAGATGGATGAGCCTTGTGCGGTATAACCCTGTCAATACATGTCAGCCGCCAACCTAAGTTCCCTGCAGCCGCACTAGACTTAGCTACCGACCTATGAAGAATTTATGCGAGCCTCGCAAAGTTTTTGAAGTCCGAACAAATTTCAGCAATGCGAATCAATGTATACGAGAAATGCATCCTATCACGAAAATCATGTATCCGACCTGCTCAAAGAAGGAAATCAGTCGGAAGTTATTAGGCATCCGCCAAGTATTGTAACCTTGGAGTCACGGTGTGGTGTGACTTCACTAGTTTCTCTGGTCTAGTATTACAAGTGCTTATTTCTGATAGTCAAGATGGCCTTAGATTTCTATATTGGTGCTTACGAATCGCCGAGATATAGTTGACTCGTACAGGGTTTGTCGGTCGTCTGAGTATCGCCTGGCACAATCAGAATCGCCAAGACCTCTCAGCAAGATATAAATTCAATGCAGCACTCTGATCTCCAAGATGCCTTCATGACACCATGTACACGATCCACCTGCAGACGCCTTTGCCCGGTTCAGCTTTACACTGATCATTGTAAGCTGTCATGATGATGCTCCTGCAGCATGCCTTTGCGGTGCTGCTACTGGCAGCCAGCAGTCTTGGACTAGCCATTGACCATACTTGGGTTTCCCAATATGGCGTCTCGCACAATGAGACATTCGTAGCTCGCGCCGATCCCAAGGATTTCTACCTTCGCATCATGCCTCTGGGTGCTTCCATCACGGCTGGAGACTATCCACCTCCTGACGATCCGTCCAAGAATGGGTATCGCAAGTTCCTTCGTGATAAGTTGCGTTCCGAGGGCTGGAAGGTCAACATGGTTGGCAACAGGAACTCGGGAACCATGGCTGATAATGTTTATAAACCCCCTTCAGCTAATTTGATTATGTTTACTAACCTCTCCTCAGGACCATGAAGGGGTTAGTGGCGACCGTGTGAGCCAAGTCCGTGCTCGTACCACCACTTCGACCAATACTTGGCTTCCCAACGTCGTGCTCATCAACGCTGGCACCAACGACGCTGTACAGGAGGGCAGTACCGAGTCAGTCAGCGGTGCACCGCTAAGAATGAAGGAACTGATCAATGCTGTCTTTGCTGAGGTTCCCAAGGCGGTTGTCGTGCTATCCACATTGCTCCCACAACAAGACCATCAAGCTAGTGTCGACAGTATCAACCAAGGATATCGGCAGATATACCGTGACTACGTGCCTTTGAGGTCCGACGGGTCAGAGGAACCCAATCCACAGTTTAAGGTTATTCTGCTTGATTTCGATGGCTTTATCACCAACGACGACATCCAACATGGCGACAACACCCATCCTACCACATCTGGTAACAAGAAGATGGCGGCTGGTTGGGACTGGGCCATTGGGGTTGCGAACGACCGCGGCTGGATCCAGCAGGCCACTGATTCGGGCAAGTTCTCCGACTCGGACGGCTCAACCACATGTCGTAAGGAATTTGGCAGCGGAGCTCAGGACACTCGCAGTGGTCGCCAGATACTCTTCGCTCGAGGTGCCGAGATCCACGACGATGGAAACTACGTGCACAAGTCACAGCTCAGAGACGATCGCGCGGGCAAGTTTGGCGACTACAATGGCGACAGGATGGGCTCGGACTCGACCATATGGTTTGCTCAGCTAGTCAACTTGGGCGGCTCGCCCAAGCTGGACGAGCGAGACGAGCTGATCGTGGCTCTAAGCGACTCTGACCTGGATGACGACACCGCGCGCAAGTTTGTCCTTTGGGTGAACGACGGTGTTGGTAACTATCAGGAAAGCCACTATATGGACGTCCCTGACAGTTGCTCCAATAATGGTGTTCGCTGGGGCGATGTCAACGGAGATGGGCTGGATGACTTCATCTGTCTCTTCGCCAACGGCGAGATGCACGTGTCAATCAACAAAGGCGGCAACCCCCCAACCTTCCAGCAGCTAGGCCTCTACAAGGGCCCCGAGCTCGGGATGGGTCGTGATAACGTGCGCTTCGGTGACATGGACGGAGACGGTCGTCTCGACTATTGTGTGATTGATAGCGGCGGCAATGTTCAGTGAGTGATCTCCTTGCTTTCTAGGAATTATCTGGTTGACCAACCGGTATAGTTGCTGGCGAAATGGTGGCATTGGCGACCGAGCTGAATACTGGCAGGACATGGGCTCCGGACAGCCAATCTTCTTGGCCAAAGGCAAGGGCGACATTCGTGGCGTTGAGCTTGTAGACATCAACGGAGAGTAAGTCTTGATGTCTCTATCGCACATATTCTCATACTGATAGGTCGCAGCGGCCGTTACGATTGGGTCTGGGTGAGCACCACGGGTGAGTGCGATACCTATATCAACCAACGAGGCGATGGCAAAGGTATGATCCCGTACTGGCGCGCCGCTGGTATCACACATCCGGGCGTCGGCGTCGATATTGGGGACAATCGCGAACACATCAAATGGAATCGCATGGTCAGCGGGCGTCCCAGCTACGTTCACTGGACGCAGAAGTGCCCTCCGAAAACGACACCTTGTGAGATAAACTGGCAGGTATGGGAAAATCTCGGAGCCGGGGGAAAATTCCAGAAAGGTGACGGTATCTACTTTGGGGACGCTACTGGCAATGGCTTTGATGACTACTTTTGGATCGATCCCGATGGCCTTGTAAACTTGTATCATAACAAGTACAACAAGGACTACTCCCAAGCCGATCTATACGTCGACACAGCTTGGGGAATTCCCATTCAGATCAATACCGGGGTTAATCGGAGAGGACTTCACATCGGAGACTGGAACGGAGACGGCCTGGTAAGCTTCAGCTTAACGAGCATTCCTTTAATAGTACTGATCACAGTGTTACAGGCCGACATTATTGCGGTCACGAACCTAGCCACAGGCTCTCTCAAAGTCTGGATCAATAACTGGGACGGTAGCAATCACAACTGGGCAGCAACTACCATCGCGGATCCTGGCCGGTCATGGTGCACCCAAGGCTTTGGCACTTTGTATCGCGATCGAGCTCATCACTTCGCAGACATCACGTTAGTTATATCCCGTTGTTCATCTTCCCAAACCAAACCTAGATACTGAGTTGTCCCTCTTCAGGGGCTCCGGTCGCGTCAGCTACATCTGCATGGCGCCCAGTGGCCAAGCTTGGGCCTGGCTGCGCGACGAGAATGGCGAAAATCCTTCTGGGCAAATCAAGTACAGCGAAGATCTCGATCGAGCTAACTTCATGTTTGCCGACGTCAACGGCGATGGCAAGGCCGATCTGCTATGGCTTGACAAGTTCACCGGCGACACCAAGGTGTGGTACTGGCAGGACAAGGTCACGGAGGCCGACCGCGCCGGCAATAGCGGAAGTATCATCAAATGGGAACGACCGCAGACACTATTTCAGGGCGCCTCTAGGGGCACCAACACGTTTTATCCCAGTCTGCAGGGGCAGCGAAGAGCTGATATGGTCTGGGCAGAAGCCACGACTGCACATGTAAGTAATGCCCGAGCACTCTTTAACTTATGTCCAGATCTTGTCTATGATTGACAACATCTTAGGCTTTCATCTCTTTCAACAGCTGCCCTGCCGGTGGTGACGATGGTGGTGTGACCCCAAGTGATCCTGGCCTCCCATCGTACACGCCTCCAGGCGGCGGTACAACGCCTGATGATCCTACGCAATGGTTCTGCGATGGCAACGGCGCCTCCTGGGATCCAGACCTCTGGCAGGCGCACGGCGTGGGGACCTGGCTTGTTGAACGCTCCGATCTGTACAGCGCTATCGACCAGAGCTGGCCAAGTGACCAGAACGTTCACGGTGTACCGCGTGTCATTGCCGAGTACGATGTGTACAATCATGACGAGGCCTTCAATTGGCCGCCCGAGTGTCTGGCCATCGACAGCCACAACGGGTGCGGCCTGGACTCGCTTGGATTGGACGAAGACTGTCCTAATAATCAGGAGAGAGCTTTCTCGCTGTGGGCAATGCAGAATTTCGCCAAATTCTTGCAGACCTGGTTCTGGTCCTTTGAGAGCGGCGTTAACCTGGCCTCCAAGTCTGTAGGCGAGATCGGCAGCACGTTCTTGTCCGTCAAAGAAGAGGACAATCCGCCGACGAGCCCTGCAGCCTGGCTTACCATTGTGGCTGGGATGTTTACGTCCATCGCAGCTTGGATGCCGGGCGCAGCGCAGATGGCGGGCAACTTTGGAGCAGGTCTTTTGACCGCTGGTGCCGGTGTAGCTTCCTTCTATGGATCTGCCACCGAAGAGCCATCCTTCGACAACTATTCAGAGATGCAGGCTGCACTTGGACGCATGCAGATCTACGTTCACGAGGCCATGGCTGCCTATTTCAACCGGATGCTGTCTGAGACACCGCCCAACAACGATCGAGATCAGGGCTCTGCGCTCGCGCACTTGCTTGAGAGCGGCGTCTGGGCCGATCAGGACTTCGCCATTTCCAACACCAGCACGACCGCAGACGGCACTCCCGTCGTCGACGGAGATCGCCTTGGCTACATGATTATGTCGGCTATGATTAGCGAGACGTGGAACACGGAGCAAGTCGCCATCGCCACGTGGTCCCGCAACAATTGGATCGCCTCAACCTACGGCTGGAACCCGTGCGATAACCTTAGCGCCGAGCGGTATGGTATGGATCACGCCATCGCTTGCCAGAACGACAAGAACTACATGATCGTCCGTGTGCCCGACACCTCGCAGAACAACAACGACTACAGGTACGTCTACACGGTACCTAAGATCGGCCAGGACGAGGACTCCCTCAAGGACTACGGCCTTAACCACGCTAGTCTGATCGGTGCTGCCGAACGCATCCAAGGGCGTGCAAGTTCGTTCATCCCGCGGGGGCTCGATGGTCTGTCCGATTTTATCCTGAGCGCGACAGACCAGCCTGGCACTGCTCGTGCCGATCATCTTTTCTATATTAACGTGCCAGTGTGCGATCTGGACCAGGTCGGCACCATCGATCACCCGGGGCAGTATTGTGATAAGGTCAGCTATGGCGATGCAGAGGACAGTATTGCGCAGACTTGTATTGTTCAGATGTTTGATTCTAATTGTCATAAGTTGAGGCTGGGGAGCAGCGATTGGCCGTATAAGGGACCGTAGTGCAGGTCTGAGAACTGGTGAGGGTCTGGAATGATACTTCTGGAGGCGTTGATTGGTGAAGCGTAGACTAATCACTTGTGTGAAATTCGAGCTCTATATATTTCTGTCCGTGCGAGCATCTCCTAATAGGAGTCGGGTTGTACATGTCCTATATTTCTATGTCATCAACCCCGTTAGGAAACTTACGGTAGGGAGATCGTAGGACCACTCAGCGCATTTAGGGACATTCAGGGGCTGAATGACAGCTCTCGCAGCCCCTGAACAGCCGCCAGTGGGCCGTTCTGTCGGATAGCAGTGGCACTGATGCTTGATCATGGTCGAGGTCTATACAACTCTGCATTCTGAAAGTTATTCGAGACTATATAAAATTTGTTGCTTTCTGCATCCTGACGTACTTCGTCATAGGTTTCTTTATGACAAGCTTTGACGATGAGAGTAGAGCATATTATATACCGTTGCACGTAGGCTAAAGCACTCTTAACTCACTTTTCTCGTAGACAATTAAACTAAGCTAATACTCTGTCAGCTAATATAGACGCGATTCGCACCTCATACATTTCCTCTTCAAAAGCGCCTAAGCCATAAACTTTCTTTACCTAAGCCAGCTTACACTTAATTATTCCCCAAACTTTAGTTTACTACATATAAATACGTCTGCCACAGCAGGCTGTAGCAAACGGAAAGATTTGACAACTATCAGAACCTAATCGCTATAATAGAAAAAGTGGTGCCATTGTAGACTAAGTAGGGTGCTACTCTAGACTAAGTAGAGCTTATTATAGACTAAGTAAGGTTGAAAACCTAATTAGGGTTAGTAAACTTTTATTTCTTACCTATAGATATTAAATATATTATTTATAATAATATTAGTTAGAGTTAATTATATAATATTTATGATTTAGTATTTATAGGTAAGAAATCATATATATTAGCTGAAAAATATACTTATAAATATCAAATAATTATAATCCATCAAATATATTATAATCTATATATATAATAGATTAACTCTAGCCGCCATACAGCAGCATACGCTGGCAGCATATCCCCCCCCGCTTAGGTAGGACGTATAGACTAGGTAGAAAAGACAGAAGGATAGATATCCTCTCAAAAACAGGGGGTAGATATCCCTAGGTTCTCATACGATAAAACGACCATAAATCAGATTAGAGAAGAGAGGATAGTAGTATGACAAATAGATATAAAAGTACTAAAGCTATAGAAGTATGATGGTAGAGTTATAGGTGGTTAAAGGTTAGATACAGATTTTGGTATGGTTTGGTTAGAGTGGTTAGAAAGAGAAGGAAAGAAGAAGTATATAAAAGATAATCCTGGCCGCCATGCAGCGGCATACGCTGGCAGCATATCCTCTCTGCTTTGTATGGGGCGCACGGACGGAAACGAAAAGACTGGGGGGTAGATATCCCCTCGGAGGCAGGGGGTAGATATCCCTGGGTTCCCGTACGATAAAACAGCTACAAATCAGATCAGACGAGAGAGGACAGTAGTGCGACAGCAGATGCAAGAGTATATAAGCTATAGAGGTATGGTGGTGGAGATATAGGTGGTTGAAGTTTGGGTGCAGATTTTGGTATGGTCTAGTTAGGGTTAAAAGTAAAAGAGGAGAAGGAAGGAGGAGAGAGACGTACGAAAGATAACTCTAACCCTAAAGGCAGAAATAACCTTAAGACAAAGAAAACCCTATATAAGTGTCAGCTTTAGACTATCCTACAAATATAAGGCTAAGATCTAGCTATAAAATCGAGATACTATATCTACTGTCATATAATGATAAAGGCTCTAGTCGTATGGTATGGTACGATATGATACGAAAGATATAACCTTAAGGATATACTATACTATATAGTAGCTATAGGGTAAGAGGCTTAATATAATATAAAAAGAAGAAGAGTTATATAACCAACCTCTAAACAAAGCCTAATAATATAATAGTAGTATGGTATATATTGATGCTATAATTTGCTTCTCTATACTAGCGGAAGAATATATTATAACGATCTATAAAGCTTTAGGTTTGACTTCTAGCTAAGCCTAACTTTTTTTTCTTTTTCTTTACCTTTTTTTCCCTTCCTTTCTTTTCCTTTCACTTATACCCTTTTCCTTCCTATCTTATCGTATGGTATATAAGGTATACTATAACGTCTAAAGCTTATATAATTAAGACGGGCTTGATAGTATAATGATAGTATAATATATATCGATATAATAATAATATAAAGTAGATAAAAGCTATCTTATATTATCATAATAATTTATAAAGCTTTAGATTTGACTTTTAGCTAAACTAAACTTTTTTTTCTTTATCTTCCTTCCTTTCCTTTCTTTTTCTTTTTCCTCTTTCCTTCTTCTTTTTCCTTTCAAACCCTTTTCTCCCTACTCTATCATATAGTATATAAAACATACTATAACGTCTAAAGCTTATATAATCGAGATAGATCTGATAGTATAATGGTAGCATAATATATATCGATGCTTAAGCCGATGCTACTAACATTATAATATAGCTTTAGCAATCTATAAAGCTTTAGATTCGACTCTTAGCTAAACTAAACTTTCTTCTTCCTTTTTTTTTTTTTCCTTCCTTTTTCTTTCCTTCCTTTTTTCCTTTTTTCTTTTATATCATACGAACACTATGGGGGCATTATATAAACATTCCTCTAATATGTCTATAATATAGTATAAAGAAAAGAATCTAGCAGATATATTGTAAGCATATTCTATAAAGATTATATAAGCTAGCTATAAACACTATAGTATTAGAGAGTATATCTAACCTAACCTTCGTTCAAGCGGCTAGCTAGGATAACTTACTGTCGGCCGCCATAAAGGGACTCTCCCTTCTAACCTTAGATAATATATTAGCTAAGTATGATAATAGCGGCTTTTCTACTAACAACTATTAGAAGATATCTTAGGTTAAGTACCTTAATATCAAAGTGTTAGATGATGATAACCTTAATAAAGTGTTTCTTAAGATCGAATACCTTAATATTAAAGATGTCAGATGATGATAATAAAGTATTTCTTAAGATAAGATCGAGTAGAGTATAAAGCTAGAGAAGCTTATGATAGCCTTCTATAAACGTTAGAAGATAAGGCTATAAACTTTATCTGATTCTTCTTTAAGAGCTAACTAGCATATATAGCCGTCAGATATATATAATACCTT
>NW_006921343.1:0-861 GCF_000392275.1 Phaeoacremonium minimum UCRPA7
TTTGACTTTTTATTTAGCTACCATTTATATTCGATTTTTAGTAATATTTTTGAAATTGGTTTTTTTAAAAGTGTTAATTATAACTTTTAAAACAATACTTTCTCAAAATTACTATTAAAAATCTAATTTTAAACCTTTTTAAATACTAATTTCAAATAATAATAGTATTCTTATACTATTATCAATATTATATCTTTTTATTAGTATATTATTTATATTCGAATTTTTATACTAAATTTAAGTACTTTTTACTAGTAAATACTACTATATAAGAAATCCAACTAACTAACTAATTAACTAACTAACTAATCCTGTTTCTTAATATCTTTAAGCCTTAATTCCTTTTCTAACTTACTTAAGTTCTTTATCTTCTAGCTTTTTAGTAGTAAAAGCATCCTAACTATTTCTAGATTAAGTCTATTTCTAAGCTTAATAATTATATTACTACTAATTAAGAAAATATTCTTAATAGTTGCTAAAGTAGCTAGAATTGCTAAATACTATCTAGCTAATATACTTAAGTAAAGATATTTATAACTACTATTCTTCTAATATTTAAGTAAATCTATCTAATAATAAATTAATTAGTAAATATATAATAATATAAATTATTTACTTACTTATTTAAGTTTATAATCTTCTTTTAAGTAAATAATAAGTTTATTCTTAAGCTAAGAATTTAAGATAAATAACTCTCTTTTTAAGTCTATTAAATAAGTAGGACTATTTACCTTATTTTCTTTATTTTTCTTATTTAAATGATTTAATTTACTATCAATTTAAAGACTATATAATTTAATTAATAAATAATTTAGTTAGTTATCAATAGATTTACTTATAAATTATATTTATCTTTAAATA
>NW_006921344.1:0-3425 GCF_000392275.1 Phaeoacremonium minimum UCRPA7
TATTTTGAGAGGGTGTTGGCCAGGAGTAGACACTGTTGCCCTGTTTCTTTGGGCGATTGGGCTAGACGTAGTAAATATCTCAACCATGCATCTGACGACAAGAGAAAAAACATACTGACTGATGTCTAGCTTTGATTCGTACAATATTTGACTGGAAAACTTCGTAGTAAATACAGTCTTCGGTTTCAATATATGGCGATCGGTTTGCTCGCAATCTTCTATAGGATCTAGCAATGCAGCATACTCTATCCATGCCCCGCAACGTCGTGCATGAAAATCTCAATCAACTCTTTAATGAGAAAATGGCCTCGCCGCGAATTTCCTATCCGACTCGGGCGTACCAACCGGGGGCACATCAACGACATCCGGGTTCAAATAATGTGACGGATCACCACCTCCCTCCATCAAACATACACTCCAGCCGTTTCCTAGCCACCTAAGCCGGTTTTCTTCATTGTGTCCATATTCGAAATCCTCCCATCTTGGAGATCGCCAAGCTTCCATGGCATGCAGAATACTGCCTGGCCAGAGCGCGGAGATGCGGCTACTACCACTGACCTTGTACCAACTCTGGCATTCCTCCGCGTATACTGTTTTCTTGAAGTAGTCGCCGATATAATCGGAGAAGTCTTTAACACGTGCCGCCTTAGGCATCATCCATGTGTAATCCTCCTTTTGCAGCTTACGGATGCACTTGATGACATAATCTCCTTGAGCCTCAATGAGGCAAGTGAGCGATCCTGCACCAATCCCAGCATTTGGACCCAGCATTATGAAGTAGTTCGGAAAGCCGTCGACGGTAATGGTGAGATAAGTCTCGGGAAATGGAGTGAACCTCTTCGCCAAAGTACGGCGATTCTTGCCTATGACTTGAAACGGAGGGACAGAGGTAGTGTTAAAGCCTGTGGCGCAAACTAATACGTCAACATCGATTTGTGTCCCATCTACCAGTTCGAGTCCCTTCTCGTTAATATACTTTATGCCGGACCTATAAAAATCGACATTTTCTCGTGTGAGAGCCTCTAGATAACCGGGGCCAGGTGTTAGTCTACGACAACCAAGACCAAACCCAGGGAGGAATGACTCTATCAGGTCAGGCTTGCCATCTAAGCGTGCCTTCGTCGTCTCTGTGAAAGTCTTGATAAATTCCTCCTGCATATTAGAGCCCCGAATACTAGAGTTGTGTACAAGGTTGCCGTCATCTTCAATTGCTTTCCGAAATTTGAGATAAGCATCGTCGTCACTCTCAAATTCTTTGATTCGGTGTTCGTCGACTATACGATTGTCAGTGACACAGTCAGCGGGACCGAGGATCAAAGAATACATACTTTCCAACGTGTTATTATCCCATCCTAACTTATTCATGATAAAATCTCCAAATCTATTGGAAATCCAGGTCTTACTTCTCACGAAGCAACTAAGTCGTGTTCCTTCGATCTCTTGTAGTTTCGGTACGATCTGAATAGCACTGGATCCTCCCCCTATGATACCTATCTTTTTACCTCGAAAATCGTAGCTTGTCCTAATGTCAGCAACGAGATGTCTAATTGAAATATAAAGTATGGATCTTGTTGAACAGATTATGGAAACCTCCAAGTTACTTACCCCTGATTCCATTTGGCAGAATGCATCATCTCCCCTTTGAAGCATTCGATTCCCGGAATATTCGGCCAGGCAAACTCGTTCAAGTTGCCTCTCGCTGATATCACAACGTCTGCGACTTCTGTGAAGATACTGCCTGTGTCTGCTTTACGTACAGATAGATGCCTGTATAGCAATTAGCTGGGAAAGTACTCCGCAAATCCCTTTGAGTTCATGTTCATACCATTTGTTAATGGTATCATCCCATTGGCAACTGGTTACCTCATGATGTAACTTGATGAATCTCGTCGCACCATATGTTTCAGCAATATTCTGTATGTAGTCACATATCTCGGCAGAGGGGGCGTAGAAGGAAGTCCATCTTTTGTTGGGCGCGAAAGAGTACTGGTATGAGTGGGCTATAACCATAGGTCAGTCAATAATTGAAGCCATTAGATCACGCATTTACTCACCAGGGATATCGCATGCACAGCCAGGATACCTGTTCTCCCACCACGTACCTCCTATGCCATCGTTCTTCTCGTATATTTGCAGGTCGACGTTCCTCAGGCGTTGAGGAATCCGGATGCCGAGGTACACCCCAGAGTATCCTGCGCCAATCACTCTGACCGTTAGAGGCCTCTGGTTCTCAATAGGCTCATCTTTGCAGGTGAACCCAGGGGAAGTTGATGTCGCACTAGGCATAGTGATGTGAAAATGCTAAGTTTAACAACGACAATACGCCTTGCAATGCAGGTGAGGCTCAGTATTACCTAACTCAGGTCTCATATAGCAGGTACATGCACCACAAGAACATTTATATGCAGCATCGTATTTTCTATAAGCAATCTGCCAAGCTGAAGGAAATCGAAATCTCGAGTCATGTCAATGAAGCAGGGTCGGGCGATGGAGCTCTTCGCCCGTCGGTTAGTTGGGCGATCAAAGTGTCTTGATAGCGCAACGCTTTCTGATTGGTGCCACTCGCCCAATATTGACGGCCGACCTTTGTGGTTGAGGTCTCCTTTCAACATGGCCAGAAGCTCAAATCGCCCAAGCTGGCAAGCCTGTTCTAATTACCTATCCGATTCTTTGACACGTTATCATCTTGTACGGATACGTGGAGATATAACTCCTGACAATGTCCCGTTCTCAATTGACATTGTTCTGCGGTGAAGCCTCCTTACCCCTATAGTCTTGTCTTTTGCAATTTACTACATATCAAGATGCCTGGAGAAATCGCTCCTGGTACACAACACCTCATTTACGACGAGGACAATGCGCATCATGCACATCTCCAGCATATCAAGAAGCTAGATGTCCGCGTCATCCTCGTTCCACAGCCATCCTTAACGGATCCAAATGATCCTCTCAGATGGCCAACGTGGAAGAAGTGGGTGGTAAGTCACGACCCGATACCCAAATTCAAGACCCGAACTGACCTTCTATTGTCAGGTTTTTGGCAATGATCTCGCATACAGCTTCTTTGGAAGCATTATTGGGCCCGCAATGTCAGGAGGTATTACCGCTGACCCAATGTCTACCGACGTCTATTTCTAATGAATGGGATTCAGGCATGGTACAACAAGCAGCAGACTTTAATATAACTATCACTCAGCTCTCTTGGTCAGCTGGTATCTACCTTTTGCTATCTGGCGTTTCGACATTGTTCATGATGGTTGGCCCCCCTGCTACATCAACTTTGCGATTTACGCTGACAAAAGTACAGCCGCTTTCGGTAAAGTATGGAAGGAGACCAGCACTACTGGTGTCGTCTCTCACCATGGGTATAGGATGTATCTGGTGTGGTTGGTACGTCCTTTCAATCCG
Organism: Phaeoacremonium minimum UCRPA7; assembly: GCF_000392275.1. Classification (NCBI taxonomy): domain Eukaryota; kingdom Fungi; phylum Ascomycota; class Sordariomycetes; order Togniniales; family Togniniaceae; genus Phaeoacremonium; species Phaeoacremonium minimum. The sequence goes on from NW_006921344.1 coordinate 3,409, forward strand.
AGAATCTTACTCTTCTT
>NW_006921344.1:3582-18491 GCF_000392275.1 Phaeoacremonium minimum UCRPA7
GCTATCTATGGCTTGACTCTTCTCGGTGGTTATGAGATTGGCCCACTTCTGTCTGCTGGGATCATACAGGGCCTGGGAATGAACTGGTGAGTTTGACTAAAAGGCCATTTGGTGTATCTTGTTCGTGACACACGCTGACTTGTCTACTTTTTCAGGGCTTTCTACGTTATAGCTTTTGCATTGTTCGCCACTTTCATCGCGATGATATTCTTCATGCCTGAAACTGCATACTATGGAGATCGTCCTGATTTGCACGCACTTCCTGCGAATATCTCGTTAAATCAGAGTGCTACTACTCCAGAAAAACTGCAAGAGAATGCCATTAGTTCGCCGCGATCAGAAACCAAGGCTACCCAAAATTCGAAAGCGGCAAGTGAGAGCGTTGAATCTGAGTCGGCAGTGGCAGAGGTGATTCCGAAATCATATATTCAAAACCTCAAGGTTTGGAGCAAAGATACAGTCAACCCTGATGTTCGACTCAAAGCGGCATTTCTAAGACCCTTAGTCTTATTTGCATAGTATGTTCACTTCTCGACTTCCCTTTCTTAGCAAAGAGTTCTAACACAATGTGCAGTCCAACCGTTTTCTGGGCATGTATGGCTTTTGGCATGGCATTGAGTGAGTAGACCAGACGAGCCTACAACGTCAGAGATTGCTAACATTTGACAGCATGGAACATTGTTCTGTCTTTGACTGTGGCCCAGCTCTTTGCTCCCCCGTACGTTTTCGACTAGTTCTATTGATACGCCAGCAAGCGCTAATCCTCAACTTTAGTCCCTACTCTTTCGACTCTGCCGCTCAAGGTTTGGTTTTTCTATCACCATTTATTGGCAGGTATGGAAGTTAACCCTTTTAATCTCAGTGATTTAACTAACAACTATTTGCTAGTCTGATTGGAACCTATCTCTGCGGTCCATTAGGTGATCGCATCGCACTTTATTACACTGCAAAGAACAATGGTGTGCGTGAACCAGAGATGCGTCTGCCCATCGCCGGTCTTGCCGCAATAACCACGGTCGTGGGTGTTTGCATAGCTGCTCCTTGTTATCACTATCAAACGCACTGGATCGGTCCGATTTTTGGCTTCGGAGTGCTCTCCATTGGCGTGCAGATGGGTTGCAATCTAGCCATGACATATGCACTAGACTGCCATCCAGAGCTCTCTGGCGAACTAATGATTACAGTTTCCGTCCTTAAGTCAGTTCTTGCCTGGGCCTGGACCTGGTTTATCAATGACTGGATCGTGTTGAATGGCATGATGATGGTGTACTTTCTAGGTAAGAGATGTCACTAAATCTAAACGACCATGATCCTAAAGACCGTTTCGCTGATAAATTGCTAGTGGCACTGATCAACACGGCCGTATATGCTACGACCATTCTGTTCTACTATAAAGGAAAGAGTTATAGAATTTGGATTCAGGAGAAGAACCTCTTCGGTCGAGCTGGATTGGCTTAGATCGTGTCGCTGTTTAATTCTATAGCGAAAGTCTTCGGATAGAGTCGCCTAAACTGATACGTTGATATTCTAGAATTTTAGTTTTACTGGTCCAGTACTATTGTACAACCTGATAACATGAAGTCCTTATTTTCTTGCATGAGGTGTATCATCACCAGTCTCCTGATGACTTGCAATGAACGTCTGTAATCGTGTGCTAATGTTTACCTTACGAGTGTCCAACCTCCAGATAAGATAAGACTTAATTTTACAGCCAAGGCTACGCACGATTCGAAGCAAAGCTCATCCCTCAGTGACATATGTGCTGACTTGAGTATGGGTAATAGGAAGACCTCGACTGAAATATTCGTGTTATGATTAGATACCCTACTCAGGTACTCAGCGACGTACGCATGGGACGGCATGTGATGGATGACAAACCTAGGCACTTGGGTATCCCTCTTCAGTGAAGACCGCGTACCTTGCACAGCAATGTCGCACTAATGATAACACGCATCTACCACGAAACCACTATCGGGCGACTCGCCCGATAAGTTGGGCGATGCTGAAGCTAAAAGAGTGTTCCACAATCTTAGTCGGTTGTCTGAATCTACTCTAGGCAGGATAAGTTATCAGATTGCACGCTAGGCCACGACATTCATGGATATTACACATTACTACGCCGAGCATTTCAGCTCGCTCAAATGTGCAACAACTCTGCCTTGTCACAGTCATGCAAAACTGGTCGTCTTCCTACAATGTCAGCCTTTGAGAAGCTTTTACAAGAAGCCGTCCAGAATGGCACCATCCCCGGTGCTGTTGTATTTGCAAATGACAAAAGTGGTAAGCTTCTCCTCACATCATTTCACGACAACGAGGGAAGCATTGAGAATTATCCTACTGACATGGTCTATGGCAACTAAGGAAATCTGAATTATGCGAAGGCTTTCCCTGGAAAAGACGATCTCTACCACGAGAGTTGCGTAATCGAGATTGCATCCTTGACCAAGCTTGTTACTGCCATTGCTGCATTGCAACTTGTTGAATCGGGGCTCGTCACACTAGATGAGGATATTAGCCATGTCATTCCATCATATGCCAGACAGCCAGTCCTTGATGGATTTGACGAGGCAGGAAAGCCAATAACTCATACGAGGCGTAATCCAGTTACCCTTCGTCTATTACTAAGTCACAGCGCTGGCGCAGGATATCCTTTTTCCGACACGAGGCTAGAGGAATATAATTCACTGATGAACACTCATACAGGGAATGGCACCGTGGATGGCAATTTCGATTTCCCTCTCTCGTATGAGCCGAATGAGGGGTTTCTATATAGCACCTCGTTGGATCGAGTTGGCCAGATAGTTGAGCGAGTCTCCCATATGTCCCTTGAAGACTATTTTCGTGAGCATATCTGGCAGCCGCTTGGCATCACGAGTGCGTCCTTCTGGAGAAAGGACCAACCTCCAATGGCCGTCCGACCCGCTCCTAACGAACCCGTGATTCCAATGCCTGAGATGGAAACTTTCACTAGTGGATGGAAGGAGTGCTCTGGTGGCCAAGGCTTGATCATGAGTATGAAAGACTACATCAAAATCCTCTACTCGCTTCTCACGGACGATGAGAAGTTGTTGAAAAGGGAAACATCGGCATACATATTTAGGCCATGTCTGTCTCCAATAAGTAAAGAGGTACTTCTTAGACAAATAAAGAATCCGAATTGGCTTGTTGGCGAGTTCCCAGCTACAAACGAATACGATTGGAGCTTAGGTGGTCTGCTCATCGATGGGGATCAGCATGGGTATCGAAAGCGTAACACAGTCATATGGAGTGGGGCATCAAGCTGTTACTGGGTAAGCTGCTAATGAACATCAAGAACATGAGAACCCAAGCTCACCAGAAGGAAATCATTCATAGTTTATCGATCGGGTTGCTGGCATTTGTGGGGTGTTTGGCACCCAAGTATTACCCCCAGCAGACCCCCTGGTCCGCCCATTGATCTCGGCTTTTGAAAAAGAGGTCTATAGACAAGTTATGAACAACAATTCGACTAGTAACTGAGGCTCATACACTAAATCGAGATTGACTTCTGTCTCAAAAAGCCATACGCTAGATCATATGTAGCATCGTTGGTGTGAATTCTGCCAGCGCTAAGTAGGTGATGCTGCCGCTGCCTCGGGATTGCCCAGGTCAACGCGACCCTAATTAAAAAATCAGCGCTTGCTTCTCTGTATATCCAAGCCTTTCCAGGGCGTTAGAAGATCTCTTCGCCTGTCTGTTTCAACGCTGTCCCAACTGACCACCCTCCGTAGCAGTAGTCTTGTGCGTGACCCCTGTTTTCATCATTTGCATAAGTCAGGAGTCGCCGAATTGTTACGCTCATCCTGGACAGGATGCTCGTTGTCACAAGTTCTTCCAGCGTTCCTGCGACCGCTAGACTCATCTTGGCCATCCAGATGCTCTCTTGTATTATTGATTAATGTTCCTGCTGATGATAGGCTTCTGAAAAAGGGCTTATCGTTTTTAGCACCTTATAGCATGTCATATTACCATGAATCGCTTATGGTGCCTCTAGTTCATCCGGTATTGCGGCTTCTGGCAATTGCGTAGATGTTATCCAGTTCTCCATCATGGCCTGTCCCCCAGGCACGCCTCTTTGCGTTGTCTTGCTTGAGGTTGCCGCCGAAGAGCTCTTGCTGCTGGTAGTCTCGCGCTTCTTCACCACAAGACAAAGCACCCGACCATATATGGAGAAACCCTCATACGATATGTCCATGGCCATCTTCTTCTTGTCATCCTGCTGCTCCTCATCATCCGCGGCCCCCTCTCTTAGCCGCTTGGATGGGGGTTGTCTGCCATCGTCTGAAGAGTGTTCGTCATCTGTCACAAAAAGACCGTCACCATCGTCAGAAATGTCTCCACTCTCATGCTCACTACCATCCTGATTCGCGGAAGCCGTCTCGCGTCGTCGTCGCTTGGGTCGCCCAGTTGGTTCTACACGACCAACGGTGGGAATATCATCGAGCACAATCGGGGCGTCATCGTCACTGTCCTCCTGTCTGATTTGCACCGGTATATCCGCGTCCTCCTGTTCCTGCCCATCGATGTCTATGGGAACCTCTCGCGTAGCGCCCGTGAGCCGGCTGGAATTCGATGTGAGCTTCGTCTGTGTCGTGTCTCTGAAATGCTTGTTCTTGTACAGTAATGAATGTCGAGTACTGGTCTCTGTGAGGAATATGGAAACCTCGAAGTCATCTACAAAGTAGTCGCACACATGAGTCACGGCCATACATAAAAGGTCAGCAGCTGCACATACCGGCTACGATCACATCTTTGATTCCGCGCTTCTTAGTGCTCTTCTTCCTAGCGCGCTCCCTCTCTTCGCGTAGTTTGGGCAAGACGAGTGGTCTGACGCTCTCGATCACCTTTGGTAGCACTGGATCTCGAGGATTGAGCAGCCAAGAATGGGCAAGGCCCGGATTGTCTAGGTAAATGCGACACTCAAGCACCGAATACTTGGTGATTCTAAGGTAACGGCGTACTGGTGCCATATTGAGAGCGGCGGACTATGACATGTCGTTGCTCGAAGCAAGCAATGTGTCAAAAGGTTCGTTCAATTCGGACTTTTGAGTACTGGAGATGGTGTTGGAATGGAGGCAGCTAGGTGAATGATATCACCTAAACGTGGGGGTGTCAGCCTTGCAGCAGAGCTAGCATTAGCTTAGCTTGTAAGCTCTCTTTAGCCTGGGGTCGCATGATTTTTCGCGACGCGACCAAAAAAAAAAGGTTGACATACGGATTGTTCGACAACGCCGCGGCTTATGCCAATATGCTTGGGGGGCGATAATGTCGAAGTCATGGTCCTCGACATTGAGGCTGCCCAAATCTACATTTCCGTAAGTATAGCTGCATTGCACCCTGAAATCCAGCCTCTCCAAGTTTCTCACACTCACCCAGACCACGACCCCTGCCGGATTTTCGACAGCAGTACCTACAGAGATGCAGCGACACTTTCTACAAGTGGCAAGCTGCCAATCGACCAAGCGATGACGAGTTCACGGTGCATGATGGGCCACCATACGCGAATGGAAACTTGCACGTTGGCCATGCCCTGAACAAGATCCTCAAGGACATTATACTCCGAGTCAAGGTCCAGCAAGGTGAACATCTCGGCCCCTTTCTCAAAACTATCTGTGATGTTAATCGCATTCTTCCAGGTCGCCGAGTCAAATATGTTCCAGGATGGGATTGCCACGGTCTCCCCATCGAGCTCAAGGCTCTCGGCACATCCGGCGGAAAAGATATGACCCCGATTGAGATCCGACAGGCCGCCAGGGATCTCGCAAGCAAGACTGTGCTCGAGCAGATGAAGGAATTCCGATCTTTTGCTGTAATGGGCGACTGGGAAGGAAGATGGACGACAATGGACCGCTCGTACGAGATCAACCAGCTAAAGTTGTTTCAGAAGATGGTGCACCAAGGGTTGATATACAGGAAATTTAAGCCAGTGTACTGGTCGCCTTCTTCAGGGACAGCCCTTGCTGAAGCCGAATTGGAGTACAACGAAGAGCACGTCTCTACTGCGGCGTTCGTCAAGCTTCCTATCACGGGAGACGCAGGCAAGGAGTTGGTAGGAAGCGATTTTGATGGGCAATTATATGCCGTGATATGGACCACGACGCCATGGACCTTGCCGGCAAACAGAGCTATTGCAATCCACGACGAGCTCGATTATGTTATAGTCCGCAATGGGTCTGACGCACTCATCGTTGCGAAGACTTGTCTTGAAGCAGTCAGCAAGGCTTGTTTTGAAGGCGCCGAGCTGGAGATCATGGTGCAGCCTTTCAAGGGCAGCCTGCTTCGCAATCTCACATACAAGAACCCTTTGCAAGGCCAAATTGGGTCCCATCAACCAATAATCCATGCAGACTTCGTCTCTGCAGACTCCGGCTCCGGTCTCGTTCACTGTGCCCCCGGCCATGGTTTCGAGGATTACGAAGTCTGTATGACTTTAGGCATCCAGGTCGCAGCTCCTGTGGATAACGAAGGAAGGTTCACAAAGGAGGCTTACCCTGATGACCCGGCCCGCCTCGAAGGTGCTTCAGTTCAAGGTGAAGGTAACAAGGCAGTTCTGTCACTGTTAGGACCTCATCTACTTGGATCCCACAAGTATAAGCACAAATATCCGTATGACTGGCGGACAAAGAAGCCAATCATCGTACGTGCCACTGCTCAATGGTTTGCCGATGTGGCTACAATCAAGGACGATGCTATGAATGCCCTGAAAGATGTCAGGTTTATTCCCGACGCGGGACGGAATAGAATCGAGAGCTTCGTGAGAGGTCGTTCGGAATGGTGTATTTCGAGACAGCGTGCCTGGGGCGTTCCGATTCCTGCATTATACACCAAGGACGGAAGTGCAATTCTGACAGAAGAATCTGTTGAGCATATCATCTCCGTTATCGAAGAGAGGGGAATCGATGCGTGGTGGTCTGATGATGCAAATGATCAGGCCTGGGTTCCGCCATCGCTACGAGACCACGGAGAATACCGCCGTGGCAAAGACACGATGGATGTGTGGTTCGATAGCGGAAGCAGCTGGACCCAGAGTGATCGCCAGGCAGATGTCTATCTCGAAGGTTCAGATCAACATCGGGGTTGGTTTCAGTCAAGTCTCCTCACTCGTGTCGCTGCAGCTGGGACGACACATTCAGGGAGCCTTGTGGAACAAACAGTGGGACTTTCACCATTCAAGAATCTCATCACTCACGGTTTCACTTTAGACCAGGATGGGAAGAAGATGTCCAAATCCTTGGGAAATATTCTTGTGCCGGAACAAGTAATGGATGGCACCCTTCTACCTCCTGTTAAGGCGAAAAAGAAGGGCGGCAACGCACCACCGATCAAATATGATGCTCTCGGCCCGGATGCTCTGCGTTTGTGGGCGAGCAGCAGTGACTACACTCGAGATGTCGTCATTGGAACACCGGTGCTGAAGTCTATACACACTGCCCTCATCAAATATCGCACCATCATGAAAATGCTCCTAGGATCGATGCACGAATCTGCGCGATCCGCTCCATTGACCGCCACGGACCACATCGCCCTCATTCAGCTCCAAGACACTATGGATGAGGTCGGCAAGGCCTATGACAACTTTGAGTTTTACAAAGCATTCAGTCACCTAAACCGCTGGGTAAATAATGACCTCTCAGCCTTCTACTTGGAGACTCTCAAGGACCGTCTATACTGCGATGATGGCGGAGGCATCCTAGAGCCAATTTTCATGGGATTGACGAGGATGCTTGCTCCCATCACGCCGATGCTTGTTGAAGAGGCCTGGGATCATTGCCCCGAGTGGCTGAAAGCTGATTTGCAAGTTTGTTCTTTTTCCTGCAAGGTTTCTAAACTAATATAAAATGCAGGAACGTTTCTCATCCACTTCATCAGCTCTATGCCGATCCCATTATTGATCCCAGTCGCTTGCCTGGCGATGAAGCGAAGCTTCGACAGTCCATCCCTGTCTTGATGTCCGCCCATGCTGCCATCAAGTCAGCTTCGGAGCTTGGCCGCACAGCCAAAGTCCTCGGCTCCTCTCTCCAGTGCTCTGTCATCCTCGAGATTCCCGATGAGGGGACAGCTTCGTTGCTAAGCCAGTTGAAGGACGAACTCGAAGCCATGTTTGTGGTCTCATCTGTAGAGATCAATGCTCCGCTGCCAGAGGCGGAGTGGCAGTTCTCTGACGTCTTCGAGGTGAATGGTGTCCAGTGCAAAGGATGGGTCCTACCTCCTAAAGAAAGCAAGTGTCCAAGATGCTGGCGTTATATTGCGCCTGCAGAAGACACCTTGTGTAAAAGATGCGACGACATAGTAGCATCTATGTAAATCAGTGTATCTACTACTGTACATAAAAGAATTGATACCCCTATTCTCATACCTTGTCCTCAGATATTGCTAGAAAGTTCTTTCAAATGGTCATGTCTAACGAGTTCTGATGCTTGTTGGTTATCTGCGAAACCAGGGTCTTCCCTTTTGAACTGAGCTAGGAAGTGATGGATAGGACACTAGGGTCGTTGTCAATGATTACTAGTGTAAGAAGTAATCTGTATAATACATTCAATCTGCCAACGGTGTATGAAGGGTTTCTTGTCGACCCAGCTGTGAAGCTCTCTCCCAGCTTGCTAACCCATAGAGTATCGTCTTCAATACAAACACTCTGCTAAGCCCTTCAACAGATGATTACCACTCTGCGACCTCGCCTGGCTTAGGCTTTTGCATCCGAATGACCTTGTCGCAGTTCAGCAGACATAGCGGGTCCAAGGCTTGCTTGATCTGGCATCATTGTCAATAAAAGGACTATAAGCTCTTCTCATAGATTTTTGCACTAACCTTGCGCATGGTATCGACCGTGCTCTCGCCGAGCTCATGGGGAAGATAATCCCGCTTTACCAAACCAACTCCGTGCTCGCCCTGTGGGCCATGATTAGCATACAACACATGCAAAGGGAGAAGGGGCCATACCGTGACAGTTCCCTCCATCTCAACTGCCCTCTTGACCATTCTATGGAACACATCCTCTGCGACCTTCCTCTGAGAATCATTGGAAAGAATAATGACTAAAATCGCAATGTTAGTTAAGGCAAAGATCTAAACGACAATGACTGAACTTACTGTGAAAGTTTCCGTCTCCAACATGGCCAACGATCGTGCCGTACAAGCCAGACTTCTTTATGTCATCCTTCGTCTCCTCAATGATATCCGGCAGTCTTGACATAGGGACGGCGACATCGCCTGTCCAGACATGGTCGCCCTCCTTCTTGACAGCCATGGTGCTCCAGAGAGCCTCCTTGCGAGCGGACCACAGCTCATGCTGCTCCTCCTCGCTCTTGGCGAAGTCGAAGCCAGTGCTGCCCGCCTTCTTGGCCATCTCGCGCACCTGGGCGATCTGCTCCTTGACGCCACGGTCGGTGCCTGAGAACTTGAAGAACAGAGTTGGCACCTCCTGCCATGTGCGCGAAGTCATGCCTGCCTCGTTGATGCAGTGCATTTGCTCGTCGTCAAGAATCTCAATAGCGGCAATAGGCACGCCTTCACCAATCACACGACCCACGCAATTGGCCGCCTGTCGGATTGAGCCGAAGCTGCAAACGGCTACGCTCGTGTGCTGAGGCTTGACCGTCAACTTGAGCGTTGCCTCCGTGACAAGGCCGAGCGTGCCTTCGCTTCCAATGAACAGTTTCGTAAGATCGTATCCGGCAGAGCTCTTGCGGGGCCGTTGCCTGGTCTTGATCACAGTGCCATCTGCAAGCACGACCGTCAGACTGAGCACCCATTCCCTCATCGTGCCGTACCGCGCGGCATTGGTACCGCTGCATCCCGTGCCAATCATGCCACCGATCTGAGCGCCCGGCCCCGGGTCCGGAGGGAAGAACAGGCCGTCCTTTCCCAGCTGCTCGTTAAGCAGCTCCCAGCCGACCGCCGGCTGCACCACGACGTCCAAGTCCTCCTTGTGCACCGCCAGGATCTGGTTCATCCGCCCAAAGTCGACGCACACGCCGCCTCGCGTCGGAGTGAAGTGTCCCTCGAGACTTGTCCCGCCGCTGTAGCCAGTAACCGGGATGCGGCGTGTGTGACATATCTTCATGATCTCAGAGACCTCCTCCGTCGAGCTGGGGTACACAACGCAGAATGGCTTATGTGATGGGTCGGGACGGTGGGAGGACCACTCTGACGAAGCGTGGCTCTCAAGATTCGCCTCGACGGTGCTCACATTCTCCGTCCCCACGACCTTTGTGAAGTCCGCCCACGCAGCCTCGAGCTCTGCTCTGGTATTCTTGTGTTTCGGCGGCTTCGTGGCTGCGAGAGGGAGTGTCGAGCTTGGTTCAATGTCGCGAGGGTATTTGGTGCCGAGCCAGAAACATGTAAGTCCAGCAAAGAGAACCACTGTGAAGATTACTGTTAGCTCCAACACATTTTCCGACGCGACATGGCGTAGGCTTCTCACCAAAAGTCGTGGCAGCATTTCTGCCCCAAGCTGACTCTATCCTCTCCCTCTGGATTCTCTCGCGCTCAGCCTTCTCGCGAGCAAGGCGCATGCCGATACTCTCAAGCATCTGACCCTTGAAGTTCCGGCCCTCATTGTCGGTCGATGCGAGGCGGATCGTCTGGCTGTTCAGAGCTGCGGCGCGCCCAGGAGCTCTGGCCGCTGAAGCTCGCAAGCTTCGCAGCAGCGCTGGCGAGGGGCTTTTCCTCAGGTGAGACATGTCTGGGAGATGCTTGGCCCAAGTGTCGTTCACCCAAGGTCGATGTGCCCAGGTCTAGAGTTGGGCTTAGAAATCAATCCAAGAAGCTGTGGGGAAGAGGTTGGAGGATCGGTCGCTTTGCGACATTCGGACAGAAAAAGACGAAGCTAGGGCCCCCCGCTTTGCCGGCCGCGCGACAAGACCGAGCTTTGCGGGTCCGAAGCGCGGCCGCTCCGGATCTACGGATGGAACGCTGTCTCAGTCGCCGTGAGATATCAAATACAAGTGTCTTGTTGCCTCGGGTTATGTACGGCCTATAATTGGTTACACGGCCAAGGAGGGACATAGGCTATTAATTGCTTCAACACTGTTACAAGCGCACGTATCAAGACGTACAACAGATATCATTTAGCTCGAATTGGTCTTCTCGTACTAAGCTTATGTAACCAGTTCACAGAGCTATCACGCCGGCTTCCACCCGTGAACTAATTGCACATTAAACGTTGGTGAACCTCGCTCATGTGTCAAATACGCACTGAGCTGCGCATCAGTTTCGATTTGTAAAGTCAATTCTCCTCCTTTGCCATCCTTGAGCACACCTTCGAGCCTCAAGCACACAGCAGCAGGATATTTAGCCACAGCAACTTGTCTAAGCTCTTGGACGGAATGGGAGTTGAGCATAGAAATCCACAGGGGAGTCTCAACCGGGAACGTAGAGCTCCGATGTGGGCGGAGAAAGATAGCTACCGGGTCATTTGCTGGTTGTGACGGTGTTTGGAAAGCTGCGGATGCTTGCTGCCCTTCAAAACCTTGCAGATATGGCTGATCCACCGCTGCCAGGAGCAACTCGGAACCAAGCTGCGAGTCGATAGGCATACCTGTGTCCGGGTCGATGACATTCGCCGGAAGAAGCCGCGCGGGTTCGTGGTCGTCGTCCATGTACGCACTATCGTCGATCCCTCCAGCATCATCATAATCATCGTCGGCCTCTTGAAGGGCTCTGGCCGCTTCCTTGTTCTTCTTATTGGGATCGCGCCGTGTGATATCATCTCGCAGCCTCTTCATGATGTCCCTAGCAAGAGCGTCCAGCGCCTTCCGTTTCATCTGAGGATCTTTACCATCTAGAGTATCGGCCAGAACCCTCTGCAGTACAGGAGATTCTGCGATCCACTGCTGCTTGAGTGCCTCGAAGCGTTCTGCCCCCATTGCGGTTTTCGTGGTAAATTGGTCGCTCTTCAGAATTCTGTAGAGGATAGCCCGTACCGTCCTCGAATTCTCGGGGTTCAATCCGAGAATATTCTTCGCGTCTGCCAATAGTAGACGCCTATCTCCACCTCGCATGCGCTTTGTGACATCCGAGCAAATAACATCAAGAGCCAATTTCTTGGTCTCGATGTTGTCCTTGCTCATCCAAATGACAGATTGTAAATGAGGAGTTGTGGCAATAAGTCGTTCCTTGATTATCTCCCACTTCTCTGGGCCAGCAATGGTCTTCTTCAGGACTCCCGCAGCCTCGCATATGCGCTGACAATTCTCGCGGACTGTCTGATAGAGTTGCCGGTCCAGGCCAAGAATAGACTTGCTCTCGTCGAGTGTCGTCTCAGATGGGAAACGGGGCGGGCCTGGGGGATCAGCCGGCATGCCTGCGTACCCGCGAGTACGCCGACGCCTTTTCCTAGTGGCATACCGTTCTGCGGACTCTGCCTCCATCCGCCGTCGCCTGTCCTCTCTCCGGGCAGCCTCGACCGGGTCCAGCCCGGGAGACTCTGAAGAAGCCGGGACAGCATGCTGCACAATGCCACTTCTGAGGACCCTCGGTTTATTCGGGGTAGATGGGGCTCCGAGACGAGGATCAACAGGTGTATCCACGGAGAATTCTTGCATGTCCTCGGTCTCCTCGCCTGCGTCATTGGTAGACGTTCGCAGGAGCCAGCGGTTCTTGGTGCGCACACGGACTAGCTCGCGCTGCTTGATATCGAAGCCGTCCTCTTCGTTGAGGACGCGGAGCATTTCCGCCTGCGACAGGTTGCGCTCCCATAGCTCCTTGATGCGCGCGACCAGCTGATCATTTTTCACTGCAGGGTTGTGCTTGGTTGGGAAATCCCAGCGTCTGAACTGTGTCTGGAAGGCGCGTTTGCTTCGCGAATGCTCAATGTTAGTATAGCGCGCACTATTGGCGGCCGTTGTACGCTTGGTTTAAGAGACTACTGAACAGAACAGATGGGAACTCCGGTGGGCAACAGGTGAAAGAAAGCAGCGATCGATGTCATTCGGGGCGCCGTATAGATATCGGTAGGGCGGCTGGGTGAAAAAGCGCAGAGATGGAATAGCTCACCTGGGAGTGAAATTGTGATGAACTCGCATATAGTCAATGATCTCATCGGTGGATCTCTTTTCGTCAACATACAGCCGGCGACAGGTTTCCCTGTGCGTTTCCCAATCATATACCATTTCGGTGTTGCCCTTGGCGCTGGCGGCGATTCACAATGTTCAGCCTGAGCGAGGATTGCGCGTTGGGTTGATATGGTCCGCCGCTGGCCTGCCCAGCAAACAGCTTTTCAGTTGCAGAGAGCCGGGGTGACTTCCCGATGGAAAGGCGCCAAACGCTTCTAGACGATTTCTATGCAGCAACATAATTAGCCCTGACTCGGCCAAGCCGTCAGGACCGTGCACCCCTTGCTACCTGCCGGCACCTCCCTAGCCCTATTACGGTAAGTCGTCTGAGAACGCGCTAAAGGTCCCTAATAATAAAGAAAGAGCTGCAATGCAAACCAGCGCTTTTTGGCCTGTTTGCCACTCGATCTGTTTACTCTGTGGTGCAACCTTCCAATGTCTTGAGGCTGCTCATGCATTAGATAGTCAGCCGCAGGCGGTGAGCAAATTGATCTCGTCCTAGCTTGCCCTTTTGAGTGGTTGTTCAGCTGGCTTAGTTGAAGCACGGGGCAGAGGTATTCCATGGTGATTCGATGTAAGCCTCCTTGATGGTCAAGCTCTTGCAGCTAACCAACCCCTCTCACCTCTCTAAGAAACCGAGAGCCAAGGGAAGCCACGCCTTTTGGCTTTTTTTTTTTTTTTTTTTCCTGCACTGGGGGCAATTGAAGGCAGGGCAGGCAGGCACACCGAACAGAATACGGGTCAACGAAAAAAGCAATTTAGCTTAACATTGCAAGGTAACAAATAGTATCGATGTATGTTAAACTTCATTGCCTATCTTCAGCACTTGCCCCCGTTGTCAATTGTGTGGCTTGCTTGCCATGACGATCCCAGCCCAAAGTATGAGATGACGAGAAGGCCCTGCCACCCAGAGATTTGCTCGCGAAACTTTTCTATTCAAGGAATACCTCCCGGATTTCGACTTGCACAACTCCGAGGACGGCCCTTGCAAGCATGACTCGAAGGTCTCTGTGAATAGACGGCCGTTTTCCTCTGGTAATTTCAGCTCGAATCAGCATTCATGATTGGTTAAATCAACCTTCTCAGACTCGGATGTCCCGTCGCCTCATCTTGTAAGCCACTTCCTGTTTCCGTTGTCCTCGCCGCCTACGATGTCTTGCAAGTGACATGTTCAAACGCAATAGCTTCTCAAATCTACCATAGTTTCTTCATGGTTTTGGACAGTATATAGAGGCCCGGCCCAAAGCCTCGGCAAATGCGGTTCAATCCTAGGACATCATTAAATCAGTTGCACAATATAGAGAGCACCATCATTCAATCCGGTTCAACTCTTCATAATGATCAACATGCACGAGATGTGAGCTGCTACTTTTCTTGCTCTTTGGAATATAGGAATGTTTGCTGAATATACTTGTTTAGTTGCGACATTACTATTACCATGAGTGTCAAGGAGCATCTTCCACAACTGGAGCCTGTGGTGAATCCTGATGCTACATTCCACTGCACCAAGCAAGCGAACACCTCAGCTGCCGTCGTCTCTCTACGTGTTGGCCACGGAAATGTCATCCATCGCTGGAAAAAGGGTTCGATTCTCACTGCCTATGTGAACGCATGTAGCTTCCCGAGCGAGCATCACCTTTTGAAGGCTATCGAAGCCCTCAAACTGGGTATGGAAGCTTGGAATACGCTGAACCTCGGAGTTTCCTTCAAAATCGTGGAAGATATCAATTCTGCGGTCTTTCAGCTCGTCTACAAGTATGATACAGCCCGTGGTGAGGGCAAAACGTACGCGATGTCTTTTCTTCCTGGTTTTTCGTCCAAGAACCGTACGCTCGT
>NW_006921344.1:18515-87183 GCF_000392275.1 Phaeoacremonium minimum UCRPA7
ACACAGAACATTGACTTCATAGCCAACATCTTTTACCACGAGCTTGGCCACATTTTGGGCTTGAGGCACGAACGTGCTCACGAGCTCGTGGATGAGAGGCGCATCTCCTCTGTTCAGTTCGGGCCCGCCAGCCCCAAGTCGGTAATGAATAACGACTTCGATGATGGCAGACTGCACTTGATCGTAATTCATTCGCTAGATAAGCTGTGGGTACAGAAGTTCTACGCATATGATGAGCCCAGCTTTGCTGGGTCGCTTATCGTAGATGTAGAGGCTGAGTATCTTGAGGTTGCCAGGTACAATCTCACATCCATTCGCAAGAGCCTCGTCAACTAATTATTCTATATGTCCTTAGTATATTTAACTCGATTTACACTTTGATGCAACTGTATTGGGCCAGCATGATGTGGTATCTTTGGGGCTCGCTTTAACGTTCACTCTAAGCCTAGGATGATCTCAAGCGCTGCCTCCTCTGAATACGTCTTCGATGAGAAGCACAATTGATAGAACCTTTTGCACACATAGTCAATGAAAAAACCTTTGTTGACGAAATATTCGGTGATTATCTCAGGCGAAGCTCACAATTCACAAATAAGTGTAGAAAGAAGACTATAATCAAGGACATTTTACTTGGAAAGAATCAGTCACTATAAAGAGAGATAATAGCATAAGTCTAACTATGATCATTAGAACTCCTAAAATTTACTGTATGATTACTAATAAATTATAAAGAAATCTTAACACAGAGACAGAAGCAAGACTAACGCAAAGAAATTCTAGGACTACATGTGATCAGATCAGACCACATTCTATGCCGAGGCATTCTCTTCCATCGGATTGGTCACATTTGCCACAGCAAATTCACTGGACTCACTGCATATTTATCTAGAATAGTGCACACAGCAAATACCTATGGTCGGAAGCACTGGAGCGGGAGGCAAATTACCTTTTGGAGTACTTGAACTCCCACTTGGCAGCTTAAGAAGGTGTGGTGAGTGCACGAGTCATGTCTTCACTGCCACGTCTTCTGTTGGCGTCTTCTCAAGGTCTCCCTTTTTACCTCTGTTTGTCTTCTCTTGTATGTGGCTTATATCCAACGAATAAGCCTGATTAGATATATTAGATCTAGAGATTTGTGATTCATTGAGTATCTTCCTCTATCTGAGGTTACCCGGATGTCACCGATCTGTTCTGCTTGGCAGCTTATTGATAATTCATTCCAGTATTGTTGATCACGCCATGCGGGAGTTCGGTAACTTGATACTGACAGCGAATATCCGATCTATCCGGCTAGCTGTCATGGGAACAGATGCTCCATGGGCACTCCACACATCTTTGGGGTGAACTATAAGATTTCCCCTTCATCCATTCAAGTACGATAGCCTAAATTAGCAATGAGACATCATTTTAAACGATCAAATAGCTCATGCCATAACACTTTCCGGTGCACAACAGCAACAATTCAGCACAATGTCGCGCAAGTATCAAACGTTAAGCCCCGCTACGGGTCAGGTTGTCAAAGAATTCCATGGGCTTTCGGATCGGGAAGTTGAATCGGCATTGGATAAGGCCAATCGACGGTTTGCAGATGACTGGCGCTTCCGCCCTGTGCAAGATCGAGCACGCGTCCTTACAAAAGCAGCTGCTATATTGCGAGAGAGGATCGACGAGTATGCGGGAATCGTCACACTTGAGATGGGCAAGCTTATAAGCCAGTCCCGAGCAGAGGTTGAGGTATCTGCCGGTATTTTGGAGTATTACGCCAAACATGCGGAACCCTATCTGGAGACAAAGCCTGTTCTTGGAACCCAAAACACCGTCATTGTCACAGAGCCGATCGGCATTATCCTGGCAGTTGAGCCTTGGAATTTTCCCTACTACCAATTGGCGCGTGTGGTAGGCCCTCAGCTCGCCGCTGGCAACGTTGTTATTGTTAAGCACTCCCGGAACGTCCCGCAAGCCGCTCTAGCTTTCGAAGAACTGCTCCGGGAAGCCGGCGCACCAGAGGGCGTCTACACGAACCTTTTCGTTGAGTTCGACCAGGTCAACAAGATTATCGACGACTTCCGTGTTCGTGGAGTGACGCTCACAGGCAGCGAAAGTGCGGGCGCAAAAGTCGCCGAACGAGCCGGTCGCGCGCTGAAGAAGGTTGTGCTGGAACTTGGGGGTAGTGATCCATTTATCGTGCTTAGTGACGCTGATATGGAAGATGCCGTACGTCAAGGTGCCGAGGGTCGTATGGCCGTGACAGGCCAGGAATGTGTAGCGTCGAAGCGCTTCATCATTGTCGGCAAGGAGCGCGGCCATCTCTTTGTCGAAGGGTTGAAGAAGATCTTTGATTCTTTGAAGTTCGGTGATCCAGCGGATGAGTCAACTACTCTTGGTCCATTGAGCTCGGAGAGCGCCCGTGATACATTGTTTGAACAGATCAAGTCGGCCAAGGCTCATGGGGCTCATATTGTCTCTGGTGGAAAGATCATTGACCGGCCCGGCTTTTACATCGAGCCTGCCATCATCACAGATATCGACGAGAAGAATCCTCTTTATTACGAAGAAACATTTGGTCCTGTCGCGTCGATCTATGTCGTCGACGATGAGGAAGAGGCTATCAAACTCGCCAATGCAACGAGGTACGGTCTGGGTGCGTCTGTTTTCAGTAAAAATATTGCGCATGCCCGAGCTGTGGCTACTAAGATCGAAACTGGAATGGTATTTATTAACTCGCCAGCGGTACTGTTACCGGATGTGCCGTTTGGAGGTATCAAGAATTCGGGTTTCGGCCGGGAGCTCGGGGAGCTAGGGATCGGCGAATTTGTGAATCGTAAAGTCATCCGGGTCGCAGCTTGAGGGTCACTAGATTGGCATGACTTTTAGGAAATGCAGAAATAGATAAATGTATATATTTGTTACTAATACAAAAGCTTTCAGTTGCACGACCCGCTAAAGTTATTTGGCACTCACAATTATATCACCTTGTTCAACAAGCTTCCCGTCCATTCCGTTTGCTCCTCCTTCTCTTCTCCTCTTCTCTTCTCTTACCACCCTACTAGCACCTCTAAGAAGTAACCATAGTCCCTTCTCCGATTTAAATGTCCTCCAGAACCCCAAATGGTACAAAGCTCACACTCAAGAGACATGCCACCTCTCGTGATAGGGCTATCTATAGATCAAGGTAACTATACATAAGAGGGCATGCCAGGTATTCAACTTATGCCACAGTGTACTCTCACCGTCTGGAACTTTGTCGTAATGGCCTAGGGAGAAGACCATAGTGAGTAGCTGATCTGAGAAATACTGACATACTTGATCTAGATAATATCAGCGAAGAATAAAAAGGATCAAAACAGTCATATATAGATCAGATAATGGCCCTGGATATGCCCTTAAAGGAACCTTTACTGTGTTGTGAAGTGCAAAACTGATGTGTATTGTATGGCTTAACTAACAGGACTTGCATGGCCGACCAACATCACCTGCCTGTACCTCACAGAGTTCCATGTTGTGGGCACGATTGAAGCTACAACTGCGCCGTCAGAGCCATTGACTTCCGAGGCTACGTGTCTTCACTACTGTCAGGAGCCTTGAGGCTCATTGTTATGGGAGTGCATCTTTTCGACTGCGAGAGCTCGAGGCTCTGTCAATACATGATGGAGCACCCGTGTGTTGCTGTCATTGTTGTTAGACTGTCAGAGACTCTGAGACTTGTTGCTGTGGAAGCCTCTTCATTGCTATTATTTGGTCCTGTCAGAAAAGCTTATAATTATGAGGTGTCAAAAAGAGGACCATTGATTGAGATTATTCTACTCTATCAAATTGATTATTGTGAGAAGAGACAATAGTATTATGTCTTATTGTGTATCTTATGGTGTATTAGATAGAGTGATCTGAGCTAAATCTGATCAAATAGATATAGCTTATAGTGTATCAGGTAGAGTGATATGGGCTGAGTCTAAACAATTGAATTTCGAAGCATTTTTCAGTCTATTTGGCTGTATAGTAGATCTAAGAAATGACCTTCATCGCAAAGAACATCTAAATAGGTACGGATCGAAGTCATGATTCTCGGGCTTTGACGGGTTGTCTGTTGGCTAGGAAAGAGGCAGGATGCCTTGATGATATGATCAACGCGCGGAGAGTTGGCTTAAATGTATTTGAGAATAACAAAAGATATTCGGGTTTTGTCCACACCTCAGAGTTCTGTTTACTACTCTGAGACTCATACTCCAGTTGTTCATCCGGCTCCTGAGGTTTCTGGCCGAGGGATACTAATCGTCTGGTAAGAAGCAAGAGATGCAGAGGCGATTTATCAGGCTCCAGGCGATGTGCCGTACTCATGAGTAATCGCAAGATCAGAAGGAAAGCAGCCTTCAAAATAAATTCTCCATTTTAGCTCCTAGCTGTCACCTTCTTCCTCATTCACTCGGGCAACCCCTGATACATCCACTGACTCGGCTCAAAAATAATCTCAAAACTAACATCCTCAAACGTGCCTACGGCGCAACTCAAGTCATGGAACCCCTCGAGCCCCGTAACTGGCAAGTCCTGCTCCGCGTCCGTCTCCTCATGCAAGTTCCACCGGCCCGCCTCCCTACCGTTCCTCGTAAAGAAGATATCCACCTCGATCTTGCCGCCGGCGGGCGTGAAGGTCATCCCCAGACCATACGTCTCGCCTTTCACAAACGGCGCCGTGAAGCTCTTGCCGCCCCACCGGTCATTGATGTACTTGTGCCCATCGTCGCCGTGCACTGCCAGCGACCCGCGGTGCCACCCCGGCATGCGGAAGGTCGGGTACGGCAGCGCCGCGTACCCAATGGCGAGCGACGTCTCGCGCGCCGCGCAGTCCGGGCGCACACGCACCTCGTAGTAGACCGTCTTGGGCCGGCCCGTCGCCAGCGGGCTGTGCTCCGTCACGGCGTACAGCGGCGGGTAGCCGACGATGCAGTTGTCGCCGCTGCGCTTGTCCGTCTTGCCCGCCCACACGCCCGGCGACACCCACGCCAGCGTGCCCCGGTACGTCGTGTTCGGCGGCGGCGCCATCAGCCGCGGGTTGTGGAACGCCAGTGCGCCCAGCGCCGCCGCGTCCAGCCGGATCGGCGCGCTGAGCGGGTACCGCTTCACCCATGCCTCGCCGGCGTTGGCTTGCGCCTCCGTCGCGTTTGAGGCGGGAGATCTGTCAAAGCCGGAGAAGATATCCGGGGGCGGCGGGAACAGCGACGTGTCTGGCACGACGGATTCCCAGTCATGCTGGGGTTTATCCTTTTGAGATGGTGGAGGTCCCGGGGGAGGAGCAGCGTAGTCAGCGCCTCCATGAGATGGTGGTGGTCCTGGCGGCGGCGCAAAGTCATCCTGCCGGTGTGATGGCGGCGGTCCAGAAGGGGGAGCATAGTCCTCCTGCTGTCGAGCTGGTGGAGGACCGGGCGGTGGTGCAAATTCATCCTGCTGATGAGTCGGCGGCGGCCCTGCCGGAGGCGCATACTCCGCCTGTTGTCGCTGAGACGGTGGAGGTCCCGATGGTGGAGCATAATCAGTTTCCGGGGCCCGATGTGAGGGCGGTGGGCCGGAAGGCGGCGCGAATTCGCCTCCCGATAGATCATTCAGCGGGTGCTGCTGCTTCTGCGGATACTGTGATTGCGGTGTGCTCATCTTGACTGACGGCGGTTTCGCAGACGATTGTTGTTGAGAAGGCACCTGAGCCGGCCGGGGTGGCTCCTCATTATGACCGTCCTTACTGCTGCCAAAACACATGACGTATGCAGGTAATGTGTGGCTATGTGAAGTGAGTTGAGGAAGTGCACGTCAACAAGGCAGACTGAGATGGATGAAAGTGTGCAAGATGAAAGAACTCGGTCGCTGTGCTGGTTGAGATGGTTGCTACCAACAAGATGAGAGGCAAAGTGACGTTGATGCGGCGGGGAGTAGTACCAAAACGGTGATGCAGCTACGACGCACGACAAAGAAGATGGATGCAGCCAATCATCAAATCACCGATGGGCGTATTGAGGCAGCCCAGGCTTTGTAGTGATGGATGACAATGACAATTAAGGACTGCTTGGAGCTCGTTGGATATTCCTGTCGCTCCAATTCGGTGGGCGAACCCAGCAAATGAGGGAGGCTGTGCTACGCTTGCCAAGCGGCACAAAGGCAGTACTTAGCCATATAAGTCAACCACGCTTGACTTCAGTTGGCTCAAACTATAATATGGTCCTCTGCCAATACGCGCCATTCATTGCGTTAGTGACATCTAAGAATACCGTTAACTTTCTTTATTCTAGAATGCTGCTAGAGTCGAATACGCATCCCGCGCCACATGTAGTACCATCGTTCCAACAAATCGGTTAGCTTCCTGATGAGCAATTCACTTCTGCTAACCACATTCAGACATTCCATTTCACATACGACTACAATCACGGTAGCGCATGGTTTTGAGGGATCGACTGTTTGCATTCTGAGATGAGCTATGTGACTATCGTCTTGCTGTCCATTCTGCCCACGGCAGATGAGTTGGACACCTGTCCCAATACTAAGAAACACTTATCGTACAATCTTTCGAGCAAGAGCTAAGTGAAACGTTGCCGTAGATTGTAGTCCCGCTTACTCCGAAGAGAAAGGGTGAGAAAATATCAATGTTGGATAAAAGGACATAGCTAAGAGCATATGTACGAAATGAAAGTTGTTTGGCGAGCTGAGCAGGAATTCCTAGTCGCCGTTGTTTCCTTCACGATACGATGAACCCATGATCGCTACATGTCATCCGTCACAGCTTAAGCTCCCCAAGAGCTGGCGTCAAGGGGATTCGGGTAGTAGAACGCCACGACACCAATAATTATGTAGGTTGCACATAGAAGAGCACCCTCGAGATAATTGCTGCGACCATCGAGGACCAGGAAATTGACAATGAATGCCGAAACGAACAGGCATACGGTCTCGAAAAGGGTGAAGTAGAGAGTCATCTCTCGGTTCATGATCCAGCCAAGAATGACAACCAGAGGCGTGATGAAGAGGGCAATTTGAATAGAACTACCGACAGCAACACCAATCGCCAGATCCATCTTGTTCTTCATGGCGACGGTGATGGCGGTGACGTGCTCAGCGGCATTGCCGACAATCGGCAAAATGATCAGACCTATAAATATTTCGCTGATCGTGCTGGTTTGGACAAGACCGTTGATAGAATCAACCATGAATTCGGCACAAACAGCAACCAGACCAGTGGAGACTAGCAGAAGAATGATAGCGCTAGTACGCGACATATCACCCGCATACTTGTCGGCAGCATCCTCAGCAGCAGCTCCAGATGAGAGCGCTGCAAGAGGGACCTGCGATGGTAACATAGCTCCTGGAGGTCGAAACTGATATTGATTCAGGCGATCAGGTAACGAGTTTGTACGACGGATGCCAAAGCGGACACGGGGTACTGGACCAGTAGGTACAGGAGGCATAGCCCGCAATTCCGGCGGTTGTGTGAAGACGGTAGGAGCCAAGCTTTTCGCCACAGGTTTCAAAGACATGCCGAGAAGCGCGTTGAAGGGTCGTCGGCCCATTGTCACGTCAACAGTGCCGTCTTCGTTGGGGGTGATATTTGAGAGAGCGAAGTCAACACGGCGAGGTTCGCCTGAAGGCTCGAGTGGCTTCTCTGCGAATTCAGGATTCTCGACGATGGTTTCCTCAGTCGGGCTGGTAGCACCATGAGAGTCTGAGTTGTGTCTCTTGGAATGTCTACGATAGCGTCGCATAGACCGCTTGTGATGCCGCTTCCTGTGGCGATGAGGTCTCTCATCCTCGACAGCAGACTCGTCTCCATCAGGCACATTCAGTTTCTGGAAAAGAGATGGGCGCGAAGCCGTCTCTTCGGTTGGTGAGAACTCGTGAGTGGGACTAACTGCGTTCGCCGTTCCGAAGGAGGGGGTGCGTGTGGGCCCAACATCAGTCGTATCCATGGAGGCTACACTTGATTTACGGCGACGCCCTCCACGAATGACCCGTTTGACACGTTTTGAGACAGTATCCTTCGAGTGACCCGAAGAATCAGAATCAGAGTCAGAAGATGAACTATCATCAGAGCTTGAGGTGTCGAGCCAGACTGCAACAGGACCAGGGGTTGATTCCGCATCGATAATGTTCTGCGGCGTAGACTCATACATGTAGGCATGAGACTTCAATTGGAACAGTAAATAGATGATGTAAACCAGGAGGAGGATCTAGAGACCAATTAGCAAACTGCACGACAATTATTGATATTATAACATACCACACTGGTGCCTCGGCTAATCTTGAGCGACTGCTCATCCGCAAGGTTTTGATCCTTGAATGAGGCATGGAAGGCCGTCTATAACCTGTCAGTAGTGTCGCTGAGGGGGATAGTAACCTGACATACGGGCAAAACAAGACTGATCACACTCAAGCTGAGTAGACACGCGCTCATCTGTGTAACAGTGCTGTTGTAGATCTGACTGGCGTTAGTCTCGGTGTAAGGATCAATTTGTTGTGCAGAAAACGCACCTGCTCTCGGAAGCGCAAACCGCCAAGGAGGAAAGACATGCCCAGGATGAGCAGAAGGTTGGCGAGGATCGAGCCGAGGAGGGAAGCTTGGACAATACGGATTTCATCCTACACCAAGTTAGACGCCTCCAGATGTGGATGTCGTACCAAGACGTACCTTGACAAGTGCAATACTGTTAGGTTAGAGAAAGACACATTAGTGAGCATGGATTCAATTTACGCAAGCAGTGCATGGCGCGACACATTGGGAAGATAGAAGATACGAAGGAAGAAGGTTCAAGGATATGGGACGCGATTGATCTGATAATGCCTTTACAGGGCTTCTCTCTCTTTCTTGTCTTGATCACTTCTGTGAGGTAGACATACATGCTGAGCGGCCGGTTAGCAATTGATCGAAGGATATATGGCTTGCCCAACGCAGAAGGGCGTGGGGTAGTGGTAGATAACTTACAAGATGATAAGTTCCACGGCGTTGCCGAACGTAACATTCAGCAGAGCACCGATTGTGTCACCTAATCTATGAGCCACAGTCTCGGTAGCGTGGCTCAAGAGCCCTGCCAGCGGAATAATGGCAATGGCATTCATGGCAAAGATCACTCCGGGTGGCATGTTCGGGACAAACTCGACGGCGATGCCGACGGGCACAAAGACCAGCAGGAGGTTGATCCAGCTGTGGAACAAGATCTTCTTGAAGGTCAAGTAGAATCTTGCAGCAATAGGTTTCTTCTCTTCACCGGCCTTGGTCTCTATGAGAGACCCCGACCCCGTAGTTTGCGGAGATGTAGCGGGCTGCCCGGCGCCGCCGTCATCCTCTCCAGGACCGTTATGCGATCCCAACTTAGGGGCGGACTTCTCGGCCGGCTGGTCGAGAGGCTTGTGAATGCTGCCATCATTGCCATTGCTACTGGTGGTCGCGATCGTGGCGGAATGCGACTGGGTAGAGGAAAAGGTTCGGGGGTTACTTATGGGGAGCAGAGCGGGATCGGGTCGTGTCGACGCGCTACGTGAGCCTCCATGCGCTTTGGATGTTGCCCAAGAGCGTATTGATGCTATATACGAAGAGTCAGGTGAAGTTTCCTTCATCGAATGGGCTGTGCGTAGCAAGTGTTGGCACGAGTGTCGGGGCAAAATGGCGATTTTGCTTGGGGGGGGTGATGAGAGAAGGGAAAAGAAAGGGAGAAAAAGGAACGGGACGCCGTGTTGGGAATGAGGCACTCGACATATAAATGACCAGAGCGTCGTGGTTCTAGGGCAGGGCAGCCAAGGAGTGGCCAAAGGTGCGGAGGCGTGGGGGCGTTCAGTCATTGGCACTGCTCGGTCCCTAAACAGGCGTGACAGGGACCATGCCAGAGGGGAGGCCCCCCCTAAGGTTGAGATTGACGTCCTCCTAGCGCGCAGAGCCCACTGTGACTCGTCCGGCTGCACCACACTGGTGGCGCGGCTGCACACTAAACAGCCCCAACAGCGGAACCTTGTTAGCGGAGCGTGATCTGTGAATTGAAACCCTTCATTGGCTCCAGCCGTATCAAGGTTCCTCTCGATAGGGTTCTGGTTCCCAGCGACTCCAGTGCATGTGCGACCAATTCGAGAACGATGACGCTGACGACGCGCGAATCATCGTCCAGCCGGCACTACCGGAGAAGAAATATGCTTGGTTCTCATGAGTCGTGATAGTGCTGATGCTGTAAACGACGCCGGGTCTGCATGGGGCAACAGATGCTTCAGTGAGACAAGCACTCTTGTCCCTCACTTGGCAGCAGCTTGATAATCAAGCAGGCGAGCACGTGGGGGAGCTAATGCTCATAGTGTCCTGCACTGGTGGTTCTTGGTGAGGCGGCTCTTGGTGGGCTAGGGCCAGGTAGTTCGGGGGCGGAGCGGACGTAAGCAGCGGATTCGGGGAACCTGAGAACCCCAACAGCTAAGATAGCGTTGAACTTACTCATTATGATGATTTGAACAATGGTGATATGACAGCGGATGGCGCCGGTTCTCGTCAGCGTCCGCCCCCGTCAACCGGCTGCTGCTGGGCTTCTAAACACTCTCTTCGCCTTGCTATCGTTGTTCACTCGCCGCCAAGGCCCAGAAATGGCAGGTTGTTAAGTGTGGCCAGGAATGTCGACTCGGGCGGATTACACAGTGGAGTCGTTCGTCGTCCTCCGCTTGCTCCGGCAGGAGGGGTGTGCTGTCTCTGATCCGTATTGGTGCGTTCCGGCCTGCAGACGGTGCCGAAAGCCGTTGTAGATCACCCCTGGAACAGCAGAATCCTCTAAGAGGGAATGTCAACCTCCTACAGCTGACTGGCTGTTTGATGATGGGAAGAATATAGAGAGAATGGTCGTCGCCGGAAGATGCTAGTCACGGAGAAGGAGGAAGCCACCCCGGGATATCCTCAGCCGTTTGCTTGATGGTCCGTGACTGGTCTGCTGATAGATATCACTCAGTGAGATGACCAGGCGATGTCAAGAAGACATTTCATGCTGCCGGTAACTGATCCTGATGTAAGTTAGAAGAGAGAATAGGTAGATAGGTTGTTGGGATTTGCATGCATCCCCACATACCTCAGGGAAACAAGGATCAAACCGGATCAAACGGACGCAAGCGACATCATGCCAGTGCCAAGGCTGCAGTAGTCTTGAAGAAGTGTTTCCCAACCAAGAAGCAGAGATTCAACGAGAGCGTTCATTGCTAGTGAGAAAGCTCTCGCTCCTTCTGTTCTGCCATTGCGAGCCACATCATCTGACCCTATAATGATTCACCCGCAAGGCTGACACCATGGAGAGGTCGAGATATGACACAGAAAACTTGCTCATGGATGCCTTAAGCTACATAGGGACGAGGTAGGTTGTAATGTAATGTCACTTTTTGGGTAGGTGAGGAGCAGGAATGCAGAGAATGGAAAGAGCGACTTGGCGAGATTCGCACGTCACACACCTCACACATACCCGGATACAATGTTCGATGCTTCAATAGCAATAAACTTTAAAGAGCCACAGTACTTTGCATAGCCAAGGCTGAGTAAGTAAAAACTGTGATTATTATTTACAGTATATTTACACATTTCCATAGAGCATATGCATCACATCAAGGGTAGCCAGCAAAGTCCCCATTTACAGATCATTGAATCATCTTTCTCAACCTATGTAAGTATCGATCTCGACCACAGACTGCAACCTTGTCTCCTGTCTTCTTATCTACTCGAACATTTCCACGCTCTCTCGATGCTTCCCTTTTCTTTCCTTCCCAGTCCATCTCCCTGGGTCCGCCTGGACCTATATGCCGGAACATGTACGCACGCGAGACCGCGCGCGCAGGTCTCATAATGCAGAGTAGTAATAGTGAGCCTCCCGAGAAGAAGTAGAGATCTTCAGAGTGTAAGCAGTGGATAATAATAGTTGTAGTGGTGATATGATGTGATGATAGCAGTAGTAGGGTTATTGCCACCACCACCATCTCTCGGAGGGAAAAAAAGACTTTAAGTTCCGACAACACCAGTACAGCAAGACCCTTCGAAATGCCAGTTCACGCCTCGACTCCCTTCCAATACCTGGGATTCAAATTTCCGTTCTCAAGCAAAAACAGAAAATGAGTATGCGCAATCTCTCGTCTAACTGCTTGATCAAAACTCGAAGTGAGGGGGTATTGATATCAGACAGAGCTGAGCAACAATCGCGTGGCGGGAATGGTGTCGATGTATTAGAAACGCAGCAAGTCGAAAAGGCCGTCTTATTACAAAAACATATCGTGATTTCGTTGAATGAGGTAAGGAAAAGATGAACCGTGCAACCAGGATGGATCTATCTCCATCTGAGACACGGTGGTTCGAGAGTCCATAGACATTAATTCATAAGAGAGGGGATTGGCAGGTAGGTTCGACCACCATTATCGCTCTTCTCCACCCCTGGCTTTTCCTCTCCTCCTGAAGAAATCCATGACTCTTCTTGCAGCACCACTGCTGCCGGCATGGTCGTGACGTTGCGCAAAACCGTCGTCTGTGTCGTACGCATCAACGAAGCGCTTGTTCTTCTGCAACACGCCACGGTGACCACGGCTGGTCACTCGGCGATCGTCAAAACCATGTGGCTCAGCATAGTTGGTCTGATACGGCGCTGAGTTGGGTGGTCGGCGATCCAGGGATGATTCTGATCCAGCGTTCGGAACATTTCCTTGCTGCATGTATTGCGGAATCGCACTCGGCCTTCGCTCATGTTGCGCGGAGCCATATCGCTGCTGAACCGGACTAGAGTTCTGAGCTGGTACAGGCTGAGAATCTTGTAGCTGAGCATACATGCCATCGAGAGCAGAAGCGTCCACGGTTCGTTCCACGTTTTGATCGACATAGCGACCGTATTGGTCAACCGCAGGAGGCTCCTGGATAGGGAGATCCTGTTGAGACTCGCCCGGGCCGCTGTCATACTCCTTGCCTAGACCGATGGCGCGAGAAAAGGATTGAGGAATCAGAGAGAATCGTCGAGTGTGCTTCTCCTGGGACGTGTGAGAGCCAGTCATGCTGCCAGACCTCTTCTTTCCAAGAGCCAGAGAGAATGAGCGCCGTGACCGCTTCGAATCCATGGAAGGGCGGCCGGGAGCTTCGTCGCCACCGGGCATCGTGTTACTCATGCTGACAGGAGGATACTTCCTAGATTTTTCTGCGGGTTGTGGCTGCTGCTCAGACTTCTTGCGGTTCCTACCCCCAAACAAAGAGCCAGAGCGACCAAAGATCTTTCCGCCAATCTCACCAATAGTGTTGGATCGCTTGTGACCTCTGACCTCACCACCCTCGCCTTCGCCTGGAAAGCCAGAGACTCTGGCAAACTTGGAAGGAACATGGATGCTCGGTCGTCCATAGTCCATGTTCGGCTGGTCTTGCGGGATGGGTTCTGAGATATTGTAGCCTTTTACACCGGCTTTAGGTTGTTGAATCCTTCCGTGTACGTTAGTACCCGCAACTGTAGGGGGTATTGGTTTGCCGTACGAAACTCGTCCTCCTGCACCCAGGCCCATCGAGGCCGTTGAACCACCTGTAGCCGGTCGTCCGGTTGAAGCACCTGCAACTGTTGTCATGAAAGCAGCATCGGAGGCAGAACGTTGCCCATCGCGACTTGGTCGGGAAGGCGGCACATTTTGGTTACGATGTGCGCTCGGTGGTCGTCGCTGAGCTGCCGTCTTGCCGTACCCATCCCTTGACACGGGTGGGTCTCGAGGAAGAGGTTTGTCCTTCGTGAAAGCCGATTCAGGGACCTCCACAGGTCCCTGGCTTCCAGAGCGAGCTCTCGTCTTCGCGGGGGTGCCTGGCTGACTAGACGGCTCCCCACGTTGGGTCTGAGTGGTCGGTGCCACATATTCGACCTGGACTGTCCTACGCTTGTTATCTTTCTGCTGCCGAGCATAAGCAGCAGCCTCCGCTTCAGGATCAACAGTGCCCTGCTTTGATGCGAGACCTCCAAGAGCAGGAGAGGCCGCGGCCTTCTTGGAAGACTCCCGTACGGACGCGCTTCGGTTAAGCCTGACGTCGCTATCTTCTGCGGGAACGGTCGTATTCTGAATCTCGCCTGGCGTGGTAGTGCTGCTGGTGATGAACTCGACCACATGCGCATATTCGCTGAGCCAGCTGTGACGTGCGACCTCGAACAAGTCTGCGCGCTTGCGGGGGTTAGGTACTAATATCCTTCGGAGAAGGTCTCTGGCATGTGGCGTGACATATTCTGGGAAAGTTAGAGGGGTGTTGACAATGTACTTGTATAGAAGATTGATGTTATCGCCTTCAGGATTCGCTGGGTCATCGTCAAACGGGAGGTAGCCCGCCAACATGGCGTACTGTATGCGAGTATTAGTAGGGGTAATGCGAAAGGGGAGACTGGAAACCAACCAGAATTACGCCACAGCTCCAGACATCGACTTTTCGACCAGTGTACAGGGAATCGCTGACCACAAGCTCGGGCGCGGCATAACACGGACTACCACAGCTAGTCTGCATGAGATCTCCTTTCCTCGAGCCGTTGGCCTTAGTCTTGTCCAACCCCATGCGCTTGACAAACTCGCGATCTTGTAGATTCAGCTCCTCATCTTCAGTGAGTTCTTCGTTCGGGTCAAACGTGTTCGCAAAACCGAAGTCCGTAATGATGATGTTACGGTTCCGGTCTAGGAGCAAATTCTCGAGCTTCAAATCACGGTGGACAATACCCTTCTTGTGCAGGTAGCCAACACCAGAAACGAGTTGAGCGAACAATCGACGTGCAGCATTGTCCTTGAGATAGCGGTGATTTAGAATGTAGTCGAAAAGCTCTCCGCCAGATGCGTACTCGAGGACGATACCGTAATGCCTCTCGGACTCCTCCATCTTGTGTAGTCGGACTATGTTGGGATGTGTTAGTTGTTTTAGGATGGCAACCTCCCGCATGATCTTTGCCATGCGCGATGGGTTGCTACCCAGTTGATCTTTCTTTATTAGCTTGATGGCGACCTGCGGTCATATCAAATTAGCTTCATTCCTTTGGCCTCATATGTCATCGGTATCACGAACCTGAACACCGCCATCTTGCTTCCAACCAAGCTTAACTTTGCCAAACTCGCCTTCGCCTATTGTGTTTCCAAGGATGTACTCGCCAAACTTGGTATGCTTCTCCCTTTTTCCAGAGTGGTCATGCCTGCTTCGACCTCCTCGTCGAGCATCGTCGCCTTGATCGACCTGCGCAACGACTGGAGGTGGCGCGGCCTCATCATCGATCTCATCCGCATGGTGAGGTTGAGCTAGAGCAAGTCGTTCCTTCTCCCTCTCGATGTCGACTTCAGGTTGTGAAATCAGGATGCTGTTAAGAATCTCGCTCGCCTCGCGTGATGGGCCTTTCGAAGAGCTAGTAGTAGCTGTGCGTATCGGCACCGATGTGGAAGCTCCCGACTGCCTGCTGTCCCGGGTATTGCTCGAGGGTTGCCCACCGTGATGTGTCCTCCGACTCCGTGAGCTCTGTGCTGCAGCATCATCTTGGTAGATACCAGCATCAGCACTGCCGTTTGCGGCGGCGCTCCGCCTCGATGAGTTATTTGAGCCATCGGTTGCGTACGCCTGTCTTCTAGAGCTCGACCCGGCACCCGAGCTGCCCTGGCCATGCTGGGTCGAGGAGGTTCGAGGGGGCACCGCCGTGGGCATGTTCCTTCGACGGTCCGAAGGGGACGCGCGATATTCCTGAGAGCCAGCGGGTGCAACAGGCACGGGCGAAGTGATGGCCGTGCGTGAGTTCATTGGGGAATTGAGTGGAGAGGGAACGGGGTCGGTCGCGCTGTGTTTCCTGGACGATCGCTTCGACGATGATGGGGAGGCGGTGGAGCCCTGCTGGTTGGCATGATAAGCTTCACGTGTCGGCGATGAATGAGACGAGTTGTAGTGCCGGCTTGCCGGCGAGGCCGGAACCAAGGGCGGCGTGTTGAGCGAAGCGACGGACGTTGGTTGATGAGGCGCGGGCTGCAGAGCGGCAGTAGACGACATTTTCCACGCCGAAACGCGCAGAAAGTTGTTCCGGGCTCACTTCTGAAGCTGTTTAACCCCTGGAGATGCAGGTAGAATTCGGGGGGCAGATTGGGCTGAAGAGGAGATTCGCTGCAGGAGGGGGGAAAGGGAAGTTGTTGGCAGGTCCCCGATGTATGTCGGTAGGTAGGTAGACACTGGCGGGAAAGCGAGACAAGAACAGGAATTGCAAAAGCCCTGCAATTAATTGCCTGGATATACCGACAGCTGGGCAAGAGTCACCAATGGACCATACCAGTTATCATGGCGCACTGCGATTTGTTGTTTGGGGGTTGGATTTGCTGATCTCCTTTCGGTTTCGCCTCAGGTCTCCGTCAACATGCAGCCCAGACGCGACACCCGCAGCGAGGCCCAAAAAGCGTGGTTGTTGATTAGCCCGTTGACTAGACCACCCGCTCGCTGACGGGATGGGATGTTATGGGGGGGAGCGGATAGGGATAGGGGGGCGATACGGCCACGAATCGACCAAGGCGGCGCAGCTCGAAACCGACTGTCTCTGGGCGACAAAAGGACGGCCGCGATGGGGTCGTCGGTCGTCGGTCGGCGATGAGGCTGCCGAGCGCGTGGGCGGAGGAGGAGAGGGATATCGAGAGAAGAGTGAGGAGAGAAGGAGGAGGAGAATAGAGGTACGCCTTTGGAGAGGGAGCGAAAGTGGTAAGGCAAGGCAAGGTAAGTAAGGACTTGTCTTGGGGCTTTGGGGGGGGATGGGGCAGGTAAGGTCAGGTACGGGCCACTGAGCGGGAGTGGTAATTTCACGAAACGAGTCTCTCTGGCTCTGGCAGGTGTATCTTTGCCAGGTCTGCGATCACACGTCTCTCACCCTGCAATTCAGACAAGATCCAGGTATCTTTTGATTGGCACCATGGAAAATGGGCGACCACCAAGTGAACCAACTCATAGACAGAGCCCACTCCACTGTGTTTTTCAATGCTAAAATAAAATGCTCCTCGTTAATTTCGCGCTCTGGGGAGAGGCCAGGGTGTGGTCCCGCAACAAGGGACAAGGGTCCTTATTACTGCGTCGTGAGCTAAAGTAGGCAAGGTATGGTAGATCCTCTTTGCTTGCTACAATACCTTGAATACCTGCATTGCGCAGCAGTAACCTTACCTAGGTACGTACATCAGATAGATGTATGGGTTTTCAACTTTACCGGCTACCTAGGTAGCTATCGAATTATCTACATACACATGCAACAACCTTTTACCGAGACTCGTTGCTGCTACTTGAGTAGATCATCTCGACGCTTGTATCAACACGTGGTGGTATGGTAACAAATGCCGTTTAAATCGATAGAGTCGCCAGCTTGTCACCTGGATAGCTTCAGACCAGCGAGCCCTTGTTTCGGGCTAGAAAAGCACGCCAATCTCGAGGTACCGAGGCTTCACCACGACGACGACGACGATGATGCTGATGCTGATGCTGATGATGGCGGCCATGGTGCTACAACTCCTACTGAGCAGGGATTGAGCCGCCTTACAGTGTCCGTCGCATTGCTGTCCTGTGTGCGACGCGGCTCACAGGTCTCGGGGCGCCGGCCAGCTGCTGCTGGCATGCTCTTCCAAGGAGGGAGAGACGGTGAGCGCCTGTACTACGCTGCAAATGAGATCCGCAGCAGCAGGCCGTCGTCGAGTAGCACAAGTACGGCTCGCAAGTAGGGAAGTTGATGGTTAAACTGAAAAAAGGGGTTTGCAGCTACGGGAACAAGACCGACGTACCTATCTTAGCATGCAGTACCTGCAGGTGTGTCTTTTCTAGATGCCCTGAGCTGAGCTGGAGGTAGTACTCTCGAGTCTTTCAGCAAGCCATCTGATCTGGCGCTCGTCGTCAAGTCAAGAGAGCTGGAGTTATCGTCAACTTGATTGCCTCTGGCACTGAGATGCATAGCATAGCGCGCATACTCCGGAACGTAGGATCAATATCTCATGAATAGTAAGTATGCCCTCCACCTCAGACATCGCGTTCTCCACCCTACAGGCCGACTGCCATGCTCAGCCGGTTCCACATTGTTCGAGAAGCGCGATCAGCGTCATGCTGGAAAATTAGCCTCGCCTGTTTCCAAAAGCTTGGAGCCGGGATGAGAGCGAGCCAATTTACTCCAAGGAATATAGGCTTAGATTGCCGCCTCGCTCGCAAACGAAGGTCTGGAAACAACGGCTAAAGCAGTAGCAGCAACAGCAACAGTCCTGTCGAAAATTACGTAGCTGCAAGGCCCGAAGCCATCGGTCCATCCTCGCCCTGGCGTCCCTGAGCCTAGCTCAATGCAGACAAGGACAAGGGTCGATGCGTGGACCTTGATAGCATCTCTCGGCAGGCGGCCAATTCTGGGTCCAGATGGTCAGAAACATCGTGACCAGGGCAAGAAGAAACGAACGAGAAAAGCAAGACCTGTGTTTGTTTTAATGCATCCTTTCCCCCTGCAAGTCAGCTTTTTGCTGCGCGTCTTGTTCGTGATAGTGAGCGAGCCTTGGCACCTCGCGCGCGTTAGCACGCATGTGTGGGACTGGACGAGATGCTCCGTCCATTGAAAGCGTGTTTCAAGGCATAAAATGCCGTCGTTTCCAGGTTGTTTACTGGCCCTGACCACAAGGTCGTGGCTTCGCATTGACGTGGCATTTCTAGGCTGCTCGCTACTAGCCAACAGATTTCGCGGGAAGCCAGTGCAGCAGACTGTCATCGCAACCACAACTTGGGTTCTTGGGCACCTGCCATGCGATGAATGCGGCCTCTTGGAGAATGTGAGAACCATTGCATGAACTCGGTATTGATTGCAGGGAGCTCCACTTCATTCAACTTCATTGCCAGCGAACCGCTCACGAGAATCGGGCTGCTGATGAAGCTATCCTTCCAACAATCTTGTATGGCCATGGCTGTTTTCTAAGTTTTCCTCTCATGTTTTCTTTTTTCGTCCCAATTTCCTATTCAGCTTGATGGGCTGGAAGGAAAATCCTCAATTGGCTTGCAGAAGGATGACATCGGTGAGGCATTGAATTCGGAGATTGAGGCGTATCGACGTGCAGGGGTCTCCTTGCCATTCGCTCGTCTTCCGCTTGGTAGCTAGACGATCCCACAGTCACCACACTGGAGAAGCCCTCCTCTCCTTGCCTCCAACCGACGAAGGTAACATTATAATTCAGCCTTGAGCTATAGGTCCAAGAGGCTGGCCATAATCATACGCGACATATGTCATCCCTACAGTGTGTCTCTCGTCATTCAAGGTAACATGCCCGATGCGCATGCAGGGTACGTGATCAATCAATGCTTGTCGCAGATCCCATTTCCTACAATTCGGCAGCACGTCGCGCTGTAGCCGCGTCGGGGTCCGTCTACCTAACAACTTGCGTAAATTGACACGGAGTATCTTGCAGCTTCTCCGACGGCACATTGACGCGGGTGTCCAGCCCAATGGCATTACCCGGGTTGCCTCTTCCTTCCTCATGCTTCACAGCACCAGACCTGCAATGATGCAGCATGGACGACTTCTTTTGCAGCCATGGTTCCAGGACTAGACGCATCACACATGCTTAAGAAGTAAACCCCCCCAAGGGCACCCCCCTCCGAAACTTGACCCGAGTGTCTACATCTAGCAGAACCATACGTGTCTAGGAGCTAGTTCGTTCTGGTCATATAGGGCTTCGTCATTGGAACGAATATATCAATCTACTATTCAATGCGTGAGAAGCATGCGACCAAATTTCATTGGAATGCGCGACCTGGGGAATCGATAGCTGGCCCCATAGGTCGGGTACTTGCATTGGTTCCTGAAAAGGTCGCTCCTCAGCCCATTCAACGCCTGCCGCTTCCCGGATCCACGTTTCAAGTGTGAGGCTGCCTCCGCTGGCCAAATAATCTTTAGCCGGTTCGCGTGTCTCGAGCATAGCGGCCTCTAGTGTGCTCGCTGTCTCACAGACTCCTGGCTTCCTGAAGCGTCGCTTTAACATGTGTGGTATGAGCCCTAGCTTGTGTCCATTGAAGATATGGCCGTCACTTCATAGTTTGATTGAGATGTTGTACTTATCTAGCCCAACCGCAAATCCGGTAAGGATTGCACTATATGCGACAAGAATAGCAATTGTCGGAAGAGGTCCAACATCGAGAGTTGGAACGGTCAAGTTGACTAGTCCAGTCAAAAGATTGGCGACGAGAAACACGGCCAGGCCATTCCGATTGTACGCACGCAACACCGTGCTCGTTGCTGTTGTATACGCCTCCTTTTCGGCTCTAGCATCTTGTGCATTGTAGAACGCTGGGAATAGTAGGGTCTCGACGAGACAACAAGCGGTCAGTTGTACAGAGTTGAAAGAGACCACCCATAAAACGTATGGGAGGTTTGCTAGTCGTCGAGACACTGTCAAGTTCGCACCATAGCCGTACGTCGTAGACAGGAAATAGAGAGCCATCCAAACACAGCTCCATGCCGTCATCGTTAGGAGCAGGGTGATTCTCTGAGTGGACCCCTTGGAGTCACTCCGAGCGTTAAGACGTCGTGGCAGCACGTACATGCCTGCATCTTGGCCAGCCAAAAATATCGCGAGATATCCAATGAAGCTGAAGATGCCCTCTCTATTCATAGAAACCAAGTCGGTGCGTGGCGCCGTCAAAATGTACGCTTTGAGGTCGGTGCTTTCCAGGGCCACTTGATAAATGACAGCGAGCAGTATAGCAAGGGCTGCATACGATGG
The DNA here is from genome assembly GCF_000392275.1 of Phaeoacremonium minimum UCRPA7. Classification (NCBI taxonomy): domain Eukaryota; kingdom Fungi; phylum Ascomycota; class Sordariomycetes; order Togniniales; family Togniniaceae; genus Phaeoacremonium; species Phaeoacremonium minimum. The sequence continues at coordinate 39,213 of NW_006921344.1, forward strand.
GATGATCTTCAATGCAGACTGAAAAGCAGCCACAAACGGCGGTAGGAGGCCAAGTGTGAAGAAAAAGTTCCAATGAACCCCATATTCCGTGACATGCTCAGCATAATCAAGTCCCTTGACGCTTAATAGGCGTATGACTCCGAGAACGAGCAACGGAAAGGAGTGGCGCATTGAATATAGAAGCCTTCGGTAGAGTGGTGTGGCGCGCCCTTCAGCACGCTCTTTGAGGACGGGACGTGCAGCAACGACTCCCGCAGAGTATACGAACGCGCCAACGCCAATGTCCATCAAAGAAGTGCCCCATGTCTCAACCTTGGCGAACCGCCGCGGAAATATTCTGAAATCGACTGCAAGAATCGCCAGGCACGTAGTGATCATCATCGAACCTCTAAACGAGGTGAGGAACGGTTTCGTTGACAAGACATCAAGAGGGGGTGTGGACGCTTTGGACTGGGCAGTCGGCGGAAGCTTGGGCTTCTTTCTCCGAGCTCCAAGATTTGTTGGGAGAGCATAGACAAAGATTGCCGGTGCAATCAGCAAGGCGTTGAGAAGCAGCGGTGTGCCGGCATAGAGAGTGAAGGCGAGCAGGATGGCCCCGACATTGATCATATAATCGACGACGAATCCGAGAACTGAGTAAGGCTTGAAAAACGATTGGCGGGCCTGCAAAACAGACCAAAGGAGGACAGCAACCTGTAACAAAGGTCAGCTCTCCGAGGTTTCAGCGTCAATGAGTGCCGGTCTTACAGGCAATACGGCGGTGACCGCGGCGATTTCGCTGACTGGGCCACCGGAAAGATTGGACACGAAGTCCTCTTTCAGCTGCTTGTAGCTGGCGGATGAGTTAGACATTCCGAGGCACTTCTTGTCAGGGAGTGGGATATGAAAGAAAGAAAAAAATCAGATTCCTCGGAAGTCAGGAGTCATGGCGTTGCGCAGTCGTGGCTTCAACGGAGTCAGGACAGATGGCCAAGTCGAGAACTGATCAACTTCAGCCTTGGAGTGGTCGCTCGTCAGAACTCGGCTGAGGCTCCCCTTACAGGGGCCTCCACCAGCCTATCGCGGCCCCAGCAGCCGTTACCTCAGCGTCACGTGCGCCCCCTTTGCACCTACATTTTCTTGACAAGTGATCTATGTCTTGCTATTTCCAGCGACTACGATGCATCTCCATCCTGCCCGTCGAAATGCGTTGTAACGCAGAATCCTCGGCGTGGCGAAGTTAGTTTCTTTGTTCTCAGCTCCCTTTCGGCCGGCGTCGGGGAAGGTTACGTATGACACATGTTGCCGTTTCTTTGTTCTCCTGCTGTCCCGGCAGTCTGGATATCTGCCCGCTTTGTCGCCCAAGTGGTCTGACTTCCCCGGCTCGTCTCCCCCTATCCCGTGGCCATTTACAATTGATGAAGCCTTTGATTGTTGGAAATGAGAAAGCTACAAAAGAACCAGGGTTGTGTGCTTGGCTTTGGGCTCGTCAAGAGATGAATCCGCCGCATTCCCAACAAAAATTCTCAAGTTGGCCGTGCTTGAATCTTCAACATTTTACTTCAATTAGTCCGTCATGGAAGCAAAGGATCGAAGTCGACCCATCTTGGAACCTATTTGGACTGAATACCACAATCTTGGCGGGTACCCTAGGACAGCTTTCCGAGTGGCTCGTACTCCGGGGTTCTCAGCATCACCAGCATCGCCCAAGACTCTCCCAAGCCCAATGCATCCAGACACTCCAATTTATGACTCGTCCGTGAGGAACCACGAGGCTGCTATGGTTGACAGCCTCGAGAGACGAGGATCGACAAGAAGCCGGTCTGCATCGAAAGTCCTGTCTCCTATTGTGGAACAACACGCCATGGCCGCGAGGCTTGAGAGCTTCTCCATGAACAGCCCAACAACCCCACGAATCCCAAGGCCCCCTCAGTCAGCTCCTGTCAGCCCAAGAGGCCAAACTCTAGTATCAGAGACAAGATCGCTCCTTCTTTCAGGGGTGCCTCGAACCCAAGCTAGTACTTTGGCTGCCATGGTGGATCGAAGACAGTCTGCCCCTGCAGAAGTCATCGCCGAGCATCGACGACGCAGCCAACTACTTCTTCGCCACCAGTTGCAGGCTTGGGGTCACGTTCATTTTGGCAATGCCTCAAAAGCAGACATCTTCGTCGCTGCTGTCGCCTTCCGGCGGTCGAGTGAGGTCTCACTTGGTGGCGAGGACGAGGAGGCAAAGCCTTCGAGTAGCCGCACGGTTCGGGCACGAGTTCGACCAAAGGCCTTAGATAGGAAACCCTTCCTTATCCAGCGGACCTTTGACCTCAGCGAGATGCGATCCATTGTCCCACAACCTACGAGCCCCTCGACCATGCCCCGACGGCCGTCATTGGATATCGCTGCGCGTGCGGCTCATCAAGGTTCACGCCGGCGATCTGTCAGTGTCAACCCTCAGTCCCCCGGTCGAGTCTTGCGGTCTGCAAGCAAACAGGAGGCTGCTCGTAGCGCAGCCCGCGGAACCAAAGAGATCCCCATACGTAAGTTGCTCCCCGCATTCCTGGGGAATACTGCTAGGATCGAAGCTAACCATTAACAACAGATCTGGCTTACGCACGGTCTCATCTACCTATTATAGCCTCTTTCATCATGTCTGGTCATCTGCGGCAGGGAGATATCATTGATATTCCTCTTCCACACCCAGAGGCGTGGTACCAGACAGTAGCATTCGTTTATACTGGTCAGGGAGAATTTACGGATGCAATCAAGCAGAATATCTTGCATCTTGGAGGAAAGGTCTAGCCACATATAAACGTTGGCTCAATGCTTCACGACAGCCGGTGACGGCGGACTCGCATTCGAATTTGTTCAGTCACAGCAACGATCACTGCCGGGTGGCACATAAATTGGAACAAAAGCAGATTTCATGTAATACTTGTTCACTTGCTTTGTTTGTTTGCTGGTCTGAGGTATATATGCATATCATCGCCATTGATTCAGCTCATTAGTTTCCACTAGCAATCTATCCTCACAATCAAGGATTATCAATAATATCCATTCCCATACTACGTTAAGCTTGATCATGAAGTATTCATATTAGGGTTGCGACTCGTGACTTCGCCGGACGGTCCGGACGGAAACAACCGCGTCTGGAACGACAGCCAATTTTCGTGACATATCATACCATGGAAGTCTGGGGTTCTGGTCCCATTCACTTCGACCAGTGTAATTATCAGAACTGCTTGTTAGCGGAGCTTTAGTCCCTGGCGCGATCTAGACTGCATCAAATAAAGTTACGGTGCTTCAGGTAGCTGGTAGGTGCGACTTTTATTTCATGGTGTAACCACGGCGTGTTGTGAGTCAAATTGAACGCGCAAGCCCGTCCCTTCCGAGAACGGCTGTTACGGAAAACACGATTAGGCGTCTTTACCTTATATCAAGCACAACCCCAGTACCAGACTCCATTTGCACAACATCACCTTCACGACTCACACCTTGTCTGCAATACTCTCCATGATCGTCTCCAATGATGACTGCATATCGACAGCTCATCATACGAGATTTCTGCGAGACAGACAACATCGCAGCTAACGGACCATGGGCAACGCACCGCTTATATTGATCAACGGTTGGCCTGGCGTCGGTAAACAAACCGTCGCGGAGATGTTGGCACTTCTTCTTGGGGAGGACAAGGCACACCTCGTCGACGACAACAACTTTGTTGGCACCGTCCATCTGCCTCATGGCCACCCTGACTTTGAAAAGTCAAAGAGGGAGGATCGAGACACAGCATTCGCCAATTTTGTCGAAGATGCCTCCTCACTAGGCAAGATCACAATCTTTACCGACTGCCAGGCGGATACCATTGAAGGACGCAGCGTTGCTCAGGAGTATGAAGCAACTGCGGCACGCAGCAACCGCGCTCTCATCCCCATATACCTGGATTGTCAGCTAGAGGAAAACCTACGACGGGTCCAGACGCTGGAGCGCAGGACGAGCCTGAAGGACAAGATCCGCAGCCCTAAGGAGGCCCGGTCTGTCCGCAACGAAGGCGGTCGCCTCTTTGTTTTCCCTGACCACAATGGCCTGACTCTCAATATCACGAACATGGCGCCCGGCGAGGCTGCCATTAGTATTCTTGGCTTCATGAACGACGAGATAGCTCGCAGAGATACTGAGCTCGCAAATGCCGAAACGACACCTCTGGAAGGGCAGGAGCCGGATTGGTTACATCTGGATGCAAGATGATTCGCCTATGCCACCCACCCGGATGTCATCCCGCGAAATGCATACTGCGATTCAAAAAGAAAAAGTATCATTGGGTCAGCAATGAAGGCCCCGGGCATATGCCCAAGGAAATACCGGTCCTTCACACCCAACGAACAATAGCAATTAGGTTGGGTGCAACCCGGCGCAGTGGCATGCAGGCTGGCTGCCACCCCACGCCACTGGACAGGCACGTTGATAGTCTTGTTAAACTGATATATGAGAGTTGTCATGCAGTTGACAGTCATCTCGACCGTGTTTGCTGTGGATTCTTAGGAGGATCTCGATCATGACCAGAAACGGCTGGCAGATTCTGCCTGATATGGTGAACGTTAAGTCGGACTCGGAATGAGAGCAGGACGACACAGCCAGAGCTTCGATCAAAAGGCGATGTTGATTCTAAATTGAAGTTGCCAGGACTGTTTATTTATGCTAGACTTTAAGAAAGCATTCATATTGGACATCAGACCTAGCCTCTTATACCAACTCAGTTGACGAATAGCTGTCTGTCTGTGGAGCAAAGTGAATTTCTTAGTCAAGTCAAAGCGATTGACTACTGTATTTTGCCGGTGCTGTTCAGTGCCATGGAAGTTGTCTCGTGGTAACAACTACATTGCCAGCTTTTCTCGTATCGAGGCCCCATTCTCGATCTCGTGCATCAATGTCTTTGGCATCAATATCGGCACTTGTACAACATCTCATGGCTCTCCTATGACTGGATAATTGTTGCAAAGTTCAGAACGCCACACATCCCCTTATTTCACAGGAGAAGGCCTTCAATGGAACCAACAACCGGCCACTGCATGCAGAGACATAAAATAGCAGCACTTAGCAGCCCACACCACCACTATCACCACCACCACCATTACTACTACTACTATCACAGCCTGCATTCACTATAGCACACCCCCCCTTCCTCACAAAGGCGTTAGGGTCCCAACATGCAAGCAATTCTGCATATAATGCACGCTCAGACAGCGCGCACCCACCGTGCCACTTTCTCAAATCATCCCTCCACATCCCGTACCGTGGGGGTGTCTTTCTGGGTTGTTGCAGGCGGCACAGCCAGGTGAAAAAGCACAGTACCTACACTTGTGCACTTCTTGGTCGACAAGGTTGTAGATGTCTCTTGTATGTAGGCAATTATTATGTGACAATGTGCTCTGCACAAGTCATGTCTTGTCTGTCCAGTCAAGTCTCCAATCTGTATACTCTCTAGTAGTGTAGAACGGACTTTATCTGCGAACAGGATGGCTCTTCTGCATAAGTTGTATAAGTGACAGGTCATTTTACCTCAGCAGGTTGTGAGTGTGCAGAATTAGCATCATCTCAATGTTACACGTAGCCTCTCTGGCCATTCTAGAAGCTGCTTCTGGTGATGTGACACAAGGACGATGATCCGGAGCGATGGCCCGGGGGAGCTTCGGAGAAGACGGAGCGCAATGAGGGAAAGGGGGCAGACAAAGTTCTCCGTCGCTCGTTTCGAGGGATCGGCCGCGCGGCGATCTCTTCCGGGGCACATCGGCGGAAGTGGAAATGACAACATGGAAGTCCGTGGCCGTCAGCATGCGAAAATCTTCCTCAGCATTGCAAAATGTGAAATCCTGGTGCATTTGTCAACGGCTAGCTTATGCAGTCACTTATTACCTCCTTTGCACGACTCGCTCCTTCCTCTCGCCTTCGTGCACTTGATGAGTACATCGAGGTACTCTGGCAGCATCTCGAAGGATGAGTAGTAACCTTTCCTGGGACACATGCAGTCTTTTTCACGCTCTTACTCAACCCCCTCCACAACAGCTTTTTTTGAACATCCCGATCCGTTGAAAATGCCTGATCTTTACGTCAGTCCAGTCGGCCGCTGTCTAGTGATTACTACATTCTGCCGCCAACCTCTCGCCGGGGAAGCAAGTGTATATGCAGCAACGTGGTAGTTGACGGCCTGGTGGTGGTGGTGGTGACCAGCACACATAGTGACAACCCTCTGGTGCTGGCAGTACTGCTGCTGCTGCGAGTGGATGCGATTCCCACATTGCTAGCCCGCCACACTCGACGCAGGCGGTTCTGAACGGGGTTAGAGGGGGTGTATTATGTCTTCTTCCAGTGCAACAACCATGCAGTAAAGTAGCTCCACGGCCGAACTTGCATGTAGCGGCGCTTCTTCGATTAACAGCCAGTAATGACCTTCTATATGTACGGTACAGTACATGACGGTGCAGCAGTAAAGATGCATGGTACCTATTTCTGCCCGGTTTTTTTTCTGGCGATAATGCAGCCTAGAGATGGAAAGGGCAATCCGAAAGAGCCCCAGCATCATCATCACCAAACTACATCATCATCGTCGATGACTTTTGGAGAAAACAGGCTGGAAATGAAATGCCGAAGAGTGAAGATCATAACGACATTCTCGTCATCCCGATTCCGCAACTGAGTTCTGAAAGAAGCTCAATTCGACTGGGATGTGGGGAACAAGCCGGCTGGATCACCACCTCTGTCGAGTCTAGCTCTATCACTCAGCCTCCTTCAGAGCACAGACAAACGGCTTCAGTGGATACCCCATCCAGTACGATGAGATGGAGATCGATCCATGCAATTGAGCCTTCCGCCCTGTCCGGCCGAGGCCCTCTTCCTTGTCTTGTCCTGCCTTGCCGTGCCGTGTGTGCATCAATTCCATCATCAATATTGTCATCATCATCACTCATCATCAGTAATATGTGGTCCTCCTTTCCCTCCTCGTACGTACGAAATGCTGCATCTGGCGCATCCACCTACATGCAGAAGCCGAAGATGGATACCGATTTCACAGGGTTTCTCTCTCTTCTCTTCTCTACCTTGCGTTATGTAGGTAGTGTCAGAAGAATGCACATTGCTTTATCCCGCACCCACGGGGATGTTTGCTTTTTTCTCTCTTCCCATGTTACCCCCCCTCCTGTGGCTCGACATTTCTTCTTTCACGTCAACTGCGGCATCTCCCATGTGCCTGCACTTGTGCGTGTCCCTGCATACGTGATCTACTCCTGTGAATCTTGCTCGCTTGCACGCCTGGCGAGCAATCGTTGTAGCACCGGCTTCTGCGGCTGTGTAATAAGGAAGACGCCAACCGAAATGGAAATGCTACTGTGGCAGCCTCGCACCACTCGACGCCGGAATGGCACGACTACAGTATGATGAGCGAGCGAGCGAGCGAGGTTCCCTGCACGGGCATAGTTCTACCGCAGTTACCCTGGGAGCCCCTCCACATGCAGCTGCTGGGATTGTCCGACGATACATCGACGCCGTTGTTGTTGGCTTACTTCTATTACCCCGCGACAGAAAGACGCACTTGCGAACGAAGCTGCACATAAAATTGCACAAAAGCTGCCTGTTTGTCCGTTGGACGCTCGCTGAGAGGAGATCTCGGAGTCGTCTTGACTACTCCGGTATATGGATGCGAGGCTTTACGGCTAGGTGGAGGCGCTCAAGTGCTGTATTTGCTCCACGCGCTCCCCACATGAGCTCCGAGGGGCACTAATTAGCCAGGCTTGAGGTGGAAGCCAATACGGCTTTTCCCCTCCCCCTCAGCTGAGTAGGAAGTTGTGCTGCCACTCTTGAGAGCTTGTGAGCTGGGCCGAGAGTGCCTCGGCGAGCTTCTACTGGTCGACACCGAGGATGCTGACTTTCAGTTCATGCGCCTATCCGCAACACCAGACAGTAGCGCCGCCCTCTGGCCAGGCGTTGTTCCTTTGGGGGCCCATGGTCTGGTCTGGTTGTAGGCTCGTACAACACCCACTAGGGACGGCCAGGCCAGTCAGCAGGCCCAGATAGGTCATGAGGAGGCAAAACGGGCGCCCCTGCTCTAAGAGCAAGGAGCGGCGATAGACGAAAGCGTAGTGTAAGAGGACGGAGGAGGAGCCCATTACGATTGCAACCCTCAGCGCCAATCCTCTCGCGATTCGGGAACCCTGATCAATAAACAAGCCCACCAGTTCGTCAATTGCAAAGAGAAAGTGGGCAGGGAGTCTGCAAGAACCCCACCCCTCGACCGGCGCGTGCATGTTGCAGGATGCAGGTCCAAGAAGAAAGAGTTAAGCGCGGCGACGAAGGATGGCTGGGAGGGGAGATTGAGCCTAATATATTGGCCATCTTTCGAGAGTGTCCTTTGCGTAGTAGTTGGTTACTGGTAGGGAGTCGGGTGTGTGTCCGCTAAAACGTAAAAGGCTCTCCTGTTGTCTGTGGGTAAGTTAAGTTGAATGGGCCAAGCCGTTAAGTTAGCTTCTCATGATTTAGTGTGCTGCACTGCACAAGGAAGTTAGTGAGTTGGTTAGTTGATATCAGACGGGCTCTTATGATCTCCACCTCGCTCTCTAGCTCTGCAACTCAAATCCAGTATAGTTGTTGGCAAGCCGTCCGGGAGCGGGCAAGATCGAACTCTGAAATCTGCGGATATTCCTCGCTAGTGCATGCCGGCCTGCTGAGGCATAGCCATCGCGTGTATCGTAATCAGCCTGCAGGTGGTCCTCGCGCAGGTCTACCCTTACGCGTAAGGTTGGAGTTGGCCTTCAGTGGGCCCCTGTGTAAGAGACGAGGTGTGGACAAGGCGTGTCTGTAAATCGGCGCCGTTTGTCTCTAACCCAGCATCGTTGAACCGATCAGTGCCGCTGAAGAGGTCGTCCCGCAGCAAAGCTCGGCTTTTTCCTTCTTGGCCGTTTGGATCCAAGGCATTGTCTTACTCTTACGTGATGCCTCGCAACCTTGACAAACGGCTAACTGCCTTGTGATCCACGCCTGGCGTGCACGTGTGGAAAACCCGTTCAGAGTCTTCGTGCCGAGTGACTCGCGTGTCAAAGAGCATCTGTCGAATCCCGCGCCGTCGTGGCATCTGGCAGGTTAGCCGGCTCATTCGGCAATACGTCAGAGTTGTTTGGATGCGGTTGGAGGTGGTGTGGTGATGTAGCCTCATCAGTCGTCCTGCAGGGCTGCTTTGAGCAGACGAGATGTGAGAACTAGCAGCGAGCGCCCTTCGGATTCGCCAATGGCAGCCGCCTCCCTGGGATGGCACTTGATCTGTCGTATCTTGCATATTGAATCCGCCGTCAGTGCAGTGAGTGCGAGACCTTGGCTCATGCTCCTGTCGAATTTTCGTGAGGGTGTGTGTGCTCGTACCTGTGCCAGGTGTGGTGGGTAGCATGATTCAGGAAGGCGGCCATCATTGTCCAACCACCTCGAAGGAAAGACTCCTCGTTCACGACCTCGCAACCGCACACTGCGAGGTCTGCCCTGAGCCGGCGACTGCAGGCAACGAAAGCTGAGAAGAGCAGAAGCCGATGACACTGGGGCCTAGTGTCGTGTGAGACATGCATTCGTCGGAAGTGGACTTTCTACTCACCTCAGGGAATTGACGACGCCCTACTGCACTTACTGGCACTACCAGTCTTAGCACCTTGGAGCAATGCGCCCTCGCCTAGAGCTGCGGCTGTAGAGTACAGTGTAAACAGATCTAGTGAGGGGCGTGGCAATAGCGTCTCGCGATGGAGGCATGGGAAGGGGAGGTACTCGCAGGGTACTTACTTCCTTGGTCTGCCAGGTGTGCCAATTCAACGCCAACAATGCCCATATGCCCTTGTTCAAGTGTTGAAGAATAAGGGACTTGGCCCGTTCCCACCACCAATCTGCGGGGTCATCCCATCCAACTGTGGAGCTATTCATGGGTGGTCCTGGTCAGTCTCAAAATAGGAAAGATTTGTACCTACATACATGGCACTACGCGGTACATTACATTACCACATACCAAATACCACACACCACCACACCATACCTACCTCAACACACATTTCCACAGCTTATGCCCGTAAGGTAAGATAGCGATGGACGCCCGCCAGGCGTCGGCAGGAAGCAGCAGCACAGATAGCGGAGATGAGCCGTAATCAATCTGACGGCAGAGGGGGTGGCCCCTCTGCAATATAATACGCGGCACTTGGGGTGGATGCTGGACTGCTGCTGCTGCTGGATAAATTAAAATTGCTGTCCCCGTAGACGGTGCTTATCTCGGCCTGGCAGCCGTTGGATGGGAGGTGACGACATTGGCCATGGATGGCCGGCCTATGAGACATGCTGAAAAGAGCCTCTAGCCTCAAATAAAACCACCACGACGATCCAGGGCCGAGTGCTGCGTAGGACGAATCGAATCTCTGCCGGGAATAACTTTTGTGCAACGCCGTTGGCTGGGAGATGTTCAGCCTTTTCCTACATAGTACGTGCATAAGGGCAGAGTCCCGTTTGGAGTCGTCTATCGTCTATCTGCGGTGTCACCAAGGCACAAACCAGATCTTCAATACGTAGTTGCAGCCCCGATCCATATCAAAGACTGGGGAGGGGAGGTGAGGGGGGCCAAGCTTGGTGTTCTGTCCCCCTCCCGACTAACGTTAGTCTCGCTGCTATCTATGTGTCGATGGCGTGCATATTTGGTCTCGGGATCACCTACGGCTAGTCACTCGCAGCGCTCGTCCTGACCGGGGAACCTCAATGCAGATGTACCAAACCGGCAATCCGCTTTACCTCATTCACAGACATCTCCGTCACGATTTCACTGATGGAGAATTAGGACACGGGGCGCAAGTATAACGATCATGATGATAATCATGATGATGATGAATGGTGGATGATGGATGCTCTTTTGAGAAGATGCTCTATGGCCATTTACGGCGCCAGTCTATGCTCATGTCTCATCCTCGCCTTTTTGTGCTGCTGAAAGAAGAGCTGCCGAAGCCAGCTTGGTCGTGTCATGTCATTCCATGCCAGGGTTTCCCTCTGTCCCTCCGTTCCATACGCCGAGGCTGCCTATAGTCACGCTCCCAGAAACGTGTACTGTGGGAGGGTCCCTGCATCGCCTTTTTTGGGGGGTAGTCATTACACTCAAACAATCCTGATAGTTTCCGTCCCTGGAAAAAGCCCTTGCCGTGCCTGAAAATGAGTCGAGAAGTAAAAAAGAAAGCGAAGCTTTTAAGGGCCGTAATGCCGCAAACTTTTTTGGTCAAGTGCAAAGAAGTGAATACCCGCAGAGGTCCATCGTAAAATGATAGCCCCACGATCACCAAATGGTTGAAATCGTGCCAAGGGGTCTTAAAATCAAACGCATATCCATGATCGGGAAGAGTGCTGTTGTACCTCCTGCCCAATGCCAAAGTCCTGTCGTCATAAGCCATAGAATTCGTGAATGCAGATGTGTGTCCCGTAGGAAATGGCCGGTCCATGAAGTTCTAGCCGCGGGAGAATTAGAGGAAACTAAATCCAATTAATCCGACACATCTGTGTCAACCTCCCATGCCGTGGACTTCTCATGCGGTTGTCGAGAGGGCAAAGTCATACGGCGGTGAGTCTTGTAGCGCACCAACTCAAGCCCCTTGCCTGGAGGTGTCGTCATGCTAACACTGCGCTGTGGGCGTGTAAGTCGCTGTTTGTCATGCTCATCGCCATCAGCTCGGCTTCCCCAGGACGTCTAGATGTTTGTTAGTGATTGCGTGTGGATAGGAATGTGTCACTGGGTATCCCTACCATCTTAAGAGTGAACAGGGCATAAAGCTTGATGAAGCCGTGGAAATACCCGAAGAGGATAGATACGGGTAGAAACATGATATCGCTGGGATTTCGGAGGAAGAGCCCCATAAGCTTCACAACCTTCGTGAATGCGAACATGAAGATGAACTGCGCCCAGAAAGCTCGATTGCGGCTCACTGGATCCCAATCTCCAGTCGCGCGCCAGCAGGAGTAGAGGATAAGCGGATCAGAAAACCATGCGATTGAGGTGAATGTAGCGAAATGGAGTGCATAGCAGCACCACAGTTGTTGACTAGAACATATGTTAGACGGCTCTTTTCATATAGAGGTTTAGTTATTGTGAAGCAGTAAGAAGCAAGAAGTGAGCTATGCTCTGTTGGACACATACCGCCAGACGTAGCGTTCTACGAAGAAGCTTGTAAAGTTGCTTCGCCAGTTGCTCCTCGCCCATCGAGAGCATTGATAGAGGAATTTCATGCCATTCTCCAGAGTCGTCTCGATCTCACACTCGCGGTTGTATTGGATCCACGTCTTCCACTGGTGGCTCACTAGCCAACGAGTAACGAAGTTGTCGTCATCAGCATTGAGGATGTATTTGCCCCAACGTTCCTTCTGGAAGCCATCAAGGAACTCGGCGCTCTGAAGGATCTCCGAACGGTAGGCTCCAGTGCGTCCAGACATACAAGATGTGCCGCCGTCGATGTTGTGAGTGGCCGAGATCTCGAAGTTTCTGCGCTCAATGTAAGCGGCTCCCAACCAGTTGAAGATCCTGGTCTTCCAAGGAGCGCCCCACTCTCGTCTCACTCGCTGACAGGTTCCCACACCACCTATCTTGGGACCATGCTTGGGATCCTCAAACGGAGCCAGAATCCACGGAATGAGAGTCTTTGGCCAGGTGACATCGTCGTCCGCCATGATGGTGATTTTTGTGGTCACCTCCGGAAGAGCGGCGCAAACCTGCAACCGCTTATTCGCGATCGAGGTGCTGAGAACTCGGATTCGGGGGAAATCCAGAGACTTGGCCAGTTTGTTCAAGGCATCAACTTTACCAGAAGTGGTCACAAGAATCAACTCGTAGGGCTTGCAGGCAAGGATGCTCTGGAGTGAAGGACGGAGCTCCTCAAAGGCATTGTGAATGGTGGGGATCACAACTGTGACATCCTTGGCTGTGAACGTTGGATTGGCGGGGATAGCCTTCGACTTGTATATCCAATGGCTGATACAGTGCACAATCAGACGAACATATCTATGAGCCCTGGATTTGCCATCAGTCATCAATAAGAATAGAACCTTGGATGGAACTGGGAGGCCACGAGTTCCTTCCAGTTTGGGATAAGAGCGTACCAGATAATGCAGAAGAACCAGAACCAGAATCTTGTTGACTGTAGAAAGTCAAGATTGGGACAGAGGAAGTTCGCTACAGGTCCTATGAGGGCCCAAGCAGTGGAGTGCTCCTCAGATGTAGCCATCTCCGAGTTCGGGTTGGTTGCCATCACACCTCTTGCTTGCCCGGTGAAGGCCTGTGGGTGAGAGTTGCTTAACAAGATCTCAGAAGATAAAAGATATCTAAGGACCGATGAGAGAATTTATTGTTTCCAACCAGGCCTGGTCGGAGGGGCCACAGTAGTTTTGAGTGTAGGGTGTGTCACGAAGTGAATTTTGTCTGAGGTTGTTTCCGAAATGTAAACCTTCACTTGGGAAAAGTGTTGACAGACCGGGCGACTGATAAGGGAGGAAGCCTGGTAGCTGGCTGATGATATCCTTCCAACAAGCAGAAGAAAACTCGATATACAGACGAGGAGTGAATATGAGGGTAGGGTCGGAGAAATCAGCAGGAGAGGTCTAGGAAAACAGACGCGATACTCCTAGGTGGGCGTTGTGTGCGTTCACGTGCTCGGGGCAATTTTTTTTCCCTGAGGAATCTTGAGTCTAAAGATCAGACGACCAAAGACCAATATGAGGCTTGTTCGTGCCTTTCCAGTGCTGCTGAGCTGAGTTCAAGGAAACAAACTAGAAACCTGAACGAACGACACAGCAGAATGACAAAGACAAGAGCATCAGCACCCTGAAAGAGGACAGGTGCCAGGAGTCCAGGAATTGCTCACAGGAGGAGCAAGTGGATAATATACAGGAGACAGCACAACCGTCTCAAAAGAAACAAGCCATTGTAAGGACCAATTGGTCTCAAAGACAACAATGACACAAGGAAACAGCAGTCGTGGTGATCCCCACGAGGCAGACTGGGGGCGAGGGGGACCAGGAGCTATATAGCCAGATTCTAGTCGCCTCACCCCCGATGCGATGCGGATGGGGAAGCTAGCAAGGAAACATAAGGGTAGATGTACTATACGGGGACTGCATCGAGAGATGCTGCGCTTGCTGTGACGAGCCCGCAGGGGGTGGGAAGTAAAGTAGCGCGAACCAGAGCACATAATCTCAGATTCTACATGACGAGTACGTCTATTCACAGGCAAAGTACGCGGCAATGGCGAGGTAATGAAAAAAAAGTGTACAAGTCGAGGTTGATGCAGAAGACAAGAGACCAGACGTGGATAGGGCGAGACGGCGGGTACAATTTGATCATTTATTACCTGCATTCTGTAGCAGCAGGGTAGTGGGTGAGGGGCGTCTGCAGCACAACTGGGGCTCCGTTCCTCATGGGGTACAGTATCCCTTGGGGAGGGGCGTGGATGTGGAAAAGTGGCCGCATCGGCCTCTTGAGTGATACTTGCCGTGGACAGCGGCAAGATAGGCCAGCATGGGCAAGGTACCAATGGACGAAGAAGAGGAGGAGGAGGAGGAGGAGGAAGACAAAGAGACCAACTAATAACGACTACTGTACTGTACCTCTCCTCCTTCCAGGTTGTCCAGTGTCGTTTGTCGACTTACTCTGCTTTAGCAAGCTTATTAGGTCGAGTGTGGCCCCGGCAGCACCTCACCCTCACCAGGATGCGGAGTCGGGCTCAAGGGTGTCTGCTCCACCACACCTCTGTACTTTAATGAAGGCACAGGTACCTGGCAGTTACCTTCGCCTCTTCTTGCCCTCGGCTCCCGTCGAGCACAATACCATCGTCCTTTGGTTCTGTGAGTGGGCAGAAGAGGCATACATGGCGAAGCTGAGCATACCTGTTTGAGTGCACAAGATGCAATGTGCATTCCTTTGCGGGCAGTGTGAAGAGTAAAGATTCGTTGAGAACGTTAATCAGCCCACCCACGACGAGTCTAGACTTCGAGGCTCCGCACTCGAATCAGAGGCGACAGAGGCGATGTGATATGCTGAACCGCAATGCAATAGCCTCTCTAGAGTGCGGAGCAACAAACTACTGCTGACTTAGAGTATACGTTTGCTGAAGCCTGCCTTAGCAGCCGCCTAGCCTGAGCGACAATGAGACATCAGGACACTGGCTCTTCACATGGCCTGCTCGTGCGGCCAGTCAAGGTAAGCCCACCAACTGTGGCATCACCTTGCCCTGACTGATCTTGTCCACAGCAGCCAGGTAACTCTTTGTATCGGCGCTACGGGCAGTCTAGCTCGAAGCGAATCAGACGACGAGGCAGTGTGGTGGGGTTTCCATTTGACGCTGTTATTTTAGACAAGCACGGCGCTTGCTTCGGCCTGTAGCGCTGATAGGGAGCTAGATAGGTGTCCATCTTCCCTGTCGTCAATTCCAGTCTCTTTGCCGTGATGAGCGCTCTATCCTTCTCCACAGCTTAGAAAGATGAGCTTGCTGGTTGATCGAAAGGGCCTCATGGGTCAATGGTGATGAGTAGGCTTTGGAGAGAGCGGCAAAGACATCACAAGATCAGCGCTTCTATTGATTGTTGCTCAAGTGGCCTGGAACGCATCAAACGCCACAACTAGTCGAATCAGATGAAGTTGGCTAGGATCCCCGCAACGAAGCTCAGGCGTGCCTTGTCGTGTACTTACATTGGCAGGGAATGTTATGCTGTAGTGGAGTGAGGCTAAGATACAAGGGCCGGAGGGGACGGGCGGGGTGCGCGGAAGAGTTGGAGAAAGAGGCGATGCAGGTTGCATTTCTCTTCGCATCTGGTTACCAATAGAGTCTCCGCCGAACGGAATGAGAGGCAAAAGCGTTCCCTAGAGAGCCTGGATGGCGAGCCGAAAAGCCATGTGGCTTTTCAAGCCGGCCTCTTGCAATTCGAGTGCTCCCACTCAGCAGCACCATTGCAAATTTCTCGGATCAAGCTGGATAATTCCAGGTTACAGCAACTAGAATGTCAACAGATCACTTTCACGCCGCCGTAGGACAGAAGATTTGAGCTCCATCACGGATACTCGGGGCTCACCAGCTTGTATGCCCTTGCCTTACGACATGCGGGTTTTTCTTCTGGACTTTGCATTATCCTATCCGCAGTCTTCACCCCTAGCATGTTTCCCGCTTGTGGCTCTCCCATGCAGGTACAACCGCACAGGTCACTTTTTGAAGGAGCGTTACGTTGCTGACAGTGGAGGCGTCAGCACAAGAACCGTTGAGCCATATTACCACGCAGTATTCTGGTTCTGTCAGTGTTTCTGATATCTGATTCTACCCATTGACACTCGGTGCACGCTCCCCCTCTGCACGCATCTGAGAAAGCCTTCCCGATCTTGAGCCGTGATTTGTACTCGTTAGTAATAGGTGAACGACCTGCCGCATTTCGACGGGTCTTCCGACAAGGTTCCTCTCCCACGCCTACATATGCTTCTAGCGATGCTTGAGTATCCTTGTTCGATAACGGGCATGGCCGCTGCACAATGGCAGCAAATCTTGCCAGTCGCCATTTGGCAATTCCTTGTCAAGATGTGCATGCATGTCATCTATCTGTATGGCGGCGGCGCCAACAGAGCTGCGAGCTGTGCAGGACGACGCTGCAGGTTCTCCTGAAACAGACCGGCTTGAAGAGCATTGCTCTCTTGAGCGAGAGGAGGCGTGTGTGAAGAGACCGAAGCACGACCGGTTGAGAGCCGAAACTGCTCCAGGACTGCCGGACCTTCTGCCGGCGCTGTCTTCGCACATGCCAACGTACTTATAAGCCTGAAGAAGTAAGACGAGTTGCCCGAGGGTGATGCTGTTAAACAGGCCGTCAATGGATGGACCTGTCGTTTTGGAAGTTATGAATACAGCTTCCTCGCATCATGCAGAGTGGGCCAAGGGACTTATGACCTACATTACATGACAGGAGGCGCAGGACATCAGATCACTGTACTCACTTACATGTAGGCCATCACTGGCTGTGCGCAAGGAATAGACTGCAGATAGTTATCCACCATAGCAGATACCGGCAAAAGTTTAGGCGGCAGCCACGGAGCTTCGGGGGCAAGGGCCTGGAGACGTCTTTTGACTCGTCATATTCTTCGAAGGATTAGCTTGCAAGCTGCAGACGTTGCGAGAGAAAAAAAATATTTTGCGCCGGTCAACGCGGCCGTGGGCCGATTGGCATTGCGAAGCATGCCCGCACGGGACACGGGAGGGTATCGACTCGCTCAGCCAAGAAGGCCGAAGCGCGGCGCCTGCGATATGTCCTTGTCCGGCTTCGTGCCCACCCCCCGGCCATGCTGGAGCGGTTGGCTGATGGTTGTATGATGAATTGAGGGGAATGAATCGAACGGAGCCGGCATAGCTACCTGAGCCAGTCTTTACCTATGTAGGTACCTAGGTAGATATAGTGGGTAGAAACAAAGCCCGATTGGCTAGATAGCTTCGTTTCTCCTCTGAGAGTACTGCACCTCGCCATTGGCATGTCTTAGGGAGGTATGATGGTAGTTGGTCAATGGACGATGGACGGCAGACTTGCAGGTGCTCAAACGCGGGTCGGTGGAGATGTTTGGGACGAACGGGCAACGCGGAAATAATATCTGGTTACGGAGCCTGGGTATAGGCAGATCTGCTTTGCGAGTTGCTATTGTCTGATAACGTGCTCGATGAAACCTCAGGTCGACATGCTTCTCGTCTGTCTCCTGCGTACCTCTTTGTCTCTCGTTCCTTCACTTCTCGGGCGTTCCTTCCATGCTGGTTGTCTCTGCAGAGCAACGTTGATGCACAACAGCAGGTAGGAAGGAGGTACCTACAGTACACCTTTGAAAACGCAGAGCAAAGTAAGGGAGGTATTAGGGAAGTAGCTAATGCACCTGCCTCAATTAACCAACCATGATAAGATGGACGCCGAGCGCCGCATTTGTGCAAGTGCCATGGTGGCTCTTTCCTGGACAAAGTCGAACAATTCTGGATCGAGAATATGAGAGGCAGATTCAACGAGATAACTCGCACTGCCAATGCCACCCTGAAAAGAGAAGACATGCAGCTTCACGGTTTGGGAAGCAGCGCTCCAAGGGACATCCCTACAAGTTCCGTGTTGGCTGCATCGGCTAACCCAACGCTGATGGCAGTTCGTCAGTCAATTACTCAAACAACCAACCCAATTCCATATCATTGCCTTTTCCTCTCGTCGTCTCCGAGGCATCTCCAACCACCAACGACGATATCATTACACTGCAGCACTGACTTCTTCACTTTGATTATCCGTCTGACTGCCCAGGTATGACCAAGGCGCGAGGTCTCCGCTTGAAGGTCGCCAACCGTCCGCTGCTCTATGTGCGTCTTGTCCCCATAAAGGCAGATCACATATGACGGGCTCTCAAGTTACGTCAACCGACGTTGGTAGCCTCGTTGACGTCGGCAAGTCGGCTGGCATAACGACCAGTGAGCTATGATCGCCGTCCCTGATGGCATCACCAGCCGCTCTCCGGCGTTAAGAGCGCCGCAGTAATTTAACCTGGATCCCGCAGGCAGGCAATGCGTGCGCTGTGGCTTCACTTCAGCTCGTACCGATGTATCTCACATACACGGCGGAAATGTGCGCTCCTGGCTCGCCAGCACCCCTTCGAGCTCGACGAACCCTTCCCGCGTCAAGAGCAGGTCATTGGGGTCAACGAGAGTGCCGCCCTTGTGCTCAGTCAACCACCCTCCTTCAAGACTTACTCTTACTTACATTATCGGCTATCCTTGTAGATGCAGCACAACCGCTTCCCCTCTGCCATGTCACGGCAGGTATTATGGACAGGCCGACAGGACGTTGCATGCAGAGAAAAGTCACTAGCGGGTTTCGCTATCTTACTTCTAGCCAGCCTGTCTGATATACATATCCTCCCTAAAGCTTAGCGTCACACAATACTTCGAGCACCTGTCCTTCTATGTCGATCGTTCGCCGACGACCGCACATGTGTACGATCTGTTCTTGCAAATCAACGTCAGCTTCCTAACTTTCCGCACGGCATGTACAATCACTATCAACCTGACAGGTCCTTGAGTAGTTGCCGTGTAACTTGATTTGCCCAAAGTTCGCGAAAGGCCGATTGTGGAGAAGCTGGTCATTTCAGGATCTGTTGCCGAACTGGTGGTGGGCGTACAACCTGGTAAATCCACAGACGTCCACTGTCCCGGCAGGGTTCAATCTCTACTCTTCAACCACTTAGTACACATTTGAGCCTTGTTGCTCCGCTCACCATTCCGTGCTCATGCAAAGAGATGTACCGTCGAACCTCTTTCTTTCCTGTGGCCGTCAAGCTTTTGGTTCAGCACTCTCCCACCAGCCGCTTGATCCAGTGGTCCAGACTCGCATCTTTTTCTCTTCGACTTGAGCTGAGATGTGCAGCACGACGCGGCTGGCATCTCCATTCTTCTAAGTTGGAGTGTCAATGCCACCCCTCTCTCAGTATGGCGATGTGATTGTTGGAGCAAGTGGATACCTCGCATGAGAACTCGGCCTTTAGAGATATTTAAGCCAAGCCAAGCGAGCCGGACGCGGCTGCACCTCTTCCCACCTGTTGTATGATAAAGGTTCTCGTCCATAACGGAGTAAGGTGCATGAATGGGTACTATTTCTCTGTTTGGGAGGATTCGGGAACCCTTAAACCTTGTGGAATCATCTTACAGGGCTACTCATTGCGGGCAGTCCACCTCGTTGACGAACCGGTTGGCTAGACAAGTGTTTACTCAATCACTATCCCCGCTATTGTTCTCCATCTGCAGCGTGCAGGACTAGTTGGCTGTTGGTTCTGCCAGCAGGTCAATTATCAACAACTCATTGTGCGCCGCCTCTCATTGTGGAGAAACCACATAATGTTCGTCCAAGTCCAACCATGCCAAATAGTGCATTCTGATCTCTTCTGTCCTCTTCTCTGGAGGTCGCAAGGCTACAGCGAAGTGTTTGGGTGCAAAGGCGACTATTTGACATAGTATCACGCACTCGATGCAGCATTTTCGACTTCCCGCAGTCTGCTTGGTTGGTAGTATTGCATCTGACATGGCTCGCGCCGAGCATGTTATCAGGGATGCTATGCTACTCCAACTTATTACAACCTTAACCAAACACTGAGAGGCTAATATGGAACTGTTTCGTTCAATCAACATCGTTTCAGTAATAAAGCTTTTTCGGACGGAATCTTTTAAGTATTAAGCTCGTATCGGCTGAGAGATCACAGACGGCTATACAGGTAAAATGGCCTGCTCTGTATTCTTTTCGCTTTCCCTTGCAAGTTGTGCCGTGTCTTTGACCCACGCGGGGGTCTTTCAATCCGGGCTGCACACCCATTTCCGTCATAAGGCTCCAATCCCCTGGTTGCGGGAAGTCATATCACCACTTGCCGCGCTTGTAGGGGTGGGCTGTCTCGCTCGCTTCCACTTTCGGCAACATTAGAAATGCGCCATATGCTGTAATGGAACCTGACCTTGGTCAAACGCAATATCGACAAGCGGGAGGACATGCGACGGGGAAGCAGGCTTACAGCTTCCGGAGGAGACGATCTAGGATGGATCCGCACCCTTGGCTTTTGCGGCGAAATTGCAGCGTTTCTGGATAAAGTCGACCCCAGCCCTCAAGGGTACAGGATGCACGAAGCACAAGCAAAACCTACTGGCTAAGGGGAAAGGAGCCATACAGACGTACAGACCGGTGAGTAACTTTCACTTTCTCATCCTATGACGCTCGTTTTTTTCTTAAATGCCTACGCACAGCTTGCATAGCATACAAGCAGAGTGAGTTGTCCAATATGTGTGACCTCAAAGCTAATGCAGGCCTCACATATTGCACGCGATGATGTGTATCATCGACCACCACCTCGACGTCAATGATCAGGACATTTTGGGACAGCAACATCACTTGTGATTGTTATTTCGGGCAGGGAGGAGCGAGTCACAATGAAAGAATGCGTACCTCCGCCTGTTATGCAGACGTGGTTCCTTTGCCAGTGGGTTAGGGAGGTGCACTGTTCCTGACCTGACACGTTGGGACAATCTGGCGGTCAAGGTTATAACCCTAGGCATACCTGCCGAGATAGCTCACCAACTCGCCATTTTATTCTTCGGCGAAAACGAGTTTCTGTGGAAGATCCTAGAACTCAATGGATTCATGCATGTTGACCAGTACACTGCCAACAAAGTGTGGGAAGACTGCAAGCCCAAGGACTCGAGGAAACCGACTGTCCGGACCCCTGAGGTGACTCGGCGGGCGAATACCTTTCAAAACACGAGCCTTGATAAGCATTGGCCGACAGCGGACCTCTCTGAGCCAGTCTTAGATGCGCAGAGGGTAGTCTCAGTGGCAAGTGCTGATAGGGAGCGATGATGTTGGCACATGGCGGCCCATCAAATCATCGTCTGAGTTCTGTGGCGGATCTCCCTTCCCCTCGGACGCGATGGCCGCCTCGATGCAACATTTCCTTGACCGAAGGTAATGCAATGGCCGCAGCCAGAGTGAGGAACGACGGGCAGATCTTCCTCAGTGAGGATGTCAGGAGAGGCGAAATCCTGTAACTGTCTCGGCAGGAGCATCGACTCGCATAGGGGCGAAGGGATCAACAGCCACATGATCTCAAAGCAGCACCATGCTTCCCTATTCTTATTCGACCGTCTACGCCGCTCGAAAGTCTCTTATTGCAGAGTCTGGTCTGCATCAACCTCTCGTTTACCATGACCCTGAGCCGGGCTGTCTTGCTGATCCCACGACACCCTCAACTATTCGCCACCTCTTCTTTTTCCCTCCCGCAAACCCGATAAGGCAAGGCTCGGGCAAGTGATTCCGTTGCGTTGACCATCTCAGGCTCCCTGGCCGCAGGAAGTCCAGCGTCTAGCACGATATCCCTACCACAAACTCACTAGCACCGTCCATGTTCTCTCTACCTTGAGGTACAACCGACAACACCCCGAAGTCCCAAACTATCCTAGCACGAACCTGGCACTTCTCACTCCGCACAAGGTGCTTATAGATGCTTAGTGGCAATGGGATCAGATCTTGTGACAAGGTCGAGGCGCGGTATCTGTGGGGAAATGCCCATCTGCCGTCAAAAGGTCGAGGATCAGCATCGTGGGGTTCTTGAAGGTATGCCATGGGATGGCTTTGACGTCTCAGAGCACGGCGCTTACGGCGTTGGAGGCGGAGAGAAGCATTATATCTTCGCTTTCACGATATACATCCTGTGCTTCAAAGCTATCCGCGGTCGCCGAGCCCCTATAAGCCGACCCCCTCCTCCTTTAAATTGCTTCACGCCTTGCTGATCCCCAATCACGTCAAAAAGAAGCCCACCTGTAAAAGTATGGAAAAGAGATATATCACAAAGAAGAATCTGTCGTGACTGGAGGAATTACCAAATACGCTCACACAAACGTTTCTCTACTAGCCGCTGATGGCGAGAAACATCAAGGGTTGCATTTCGGCAACTCAATCCGTCTACGCAATTACTTATCGGTACTCAAAGGTCCAAAGATACTTGACTATGACTTCAATATACGCATGAAATGGAAAGAGAGCCCTTCAACAAGGCTATATCCGGAGAGTGCAACCATGACATTGTTGACTGTATTCGCTAGAGGCTGGGCGCCACATGACACATTGAAGGCTTGTTGTGCTTGTTGTGCTCTGTTCTAGAATAGATTAAGAGGTAACCTCAGATTCAGGAATAAATTGAGGGTAAGATATTATCACTGCTAAAGATCTTGGCCAGGCGGACCTTAAGCATGTCTTTTCTAGAACATCGTACGCTTCGATGAAGCAATGGCCGCCTCATGGCTAGGATAGAACAATTCTTACAGGGAAATGCAGTCAAAACTGATCCATTCAATGATGAGACTTTTGTGTCTGTAATGGGGTAATTATGGCATAACAAGTGGACAAAGATGTTTGTCTTGGATGTTAACAGTGAGGGGACATGATTGAATTGGCATTAGATAGAGTCTCCACATCATTTACATGACGGTCTTAACACTACCAGCTCGACTCCTGCACAATCAATTTGCTACCGGATATGCCGCAAGCTCATCGGCGTCAAGAAGATTTGATAATAGTACAGAACACTTAATTTACCTTCCAAACTTTGTGGCAGTGTGCAAGTTGACAACCCTACCTCCTACCTCACATGGCCACAGGCAGAAGGGTTCTGACTGGTTGGAAAGGCTGACAGAAGCGCTGTGGCATTTCGATAGTGGCTCGGAGGGGGGCCAGGATCTGGGAGCCTACTTGGGCAGGTAAATACGCTTGCTCTTGGAGCAATACATAGTAAGCCCCTCTGCAAGCCAATGCTGCGTCAGGAATCCATGGGATCGGGCAAAGCCGCGCGAATCTACCTTGCCGAGCTTGCCATTTCACCGAAGGCAAACCTGAAACCCACTTGACTAGGTCGCCAGCCAGCCAGCTTATCTGCCCTGTAAAGGATCCATGACGGATGTCTTATGTACATGTACAGTAGATAAGGACAATCAGCTCGATAACGGCGGTCGTGAGACAGTGAAATGCGGAGGACCATTGTTTGTTGTCGTTGTTGTTGTGCCTGCCCGGTGGCTGCTGAGCGGCGCACCTTCGCAGAGTGTTGGGTGTCGACAGTCTCCTTTCTCCTGTCGATCACTGAGAGCCAGCAGCACTAACGACGTCAACACGTCCGCCTGCCTGTCTGGCGGGTTGTAACGTAGATTAGGCCGTCGATCTGGGGAAGTGAAACAGCTTGATTGCGCACATGAATCGTAAACACGAAACAGGCTGGCGATACGGCTTTGCCCTCAATTAGACAACGGCAGAGAGCGTGCCGGCACGCCTGCACCGCCCACTTCCTGTCCTCTACTGCACTATGGTAAGAGGCCGTCATCGAGTCTCTTTATTCACTCAGCCATCTTGGCCAAGGCATTGGCGTACTAATAAGCCTGCGTCGCCCAAGCATCACATAGTAGTTGGATCAGGAGACGATAAGTGAGAGAGTGCCCAGGGCTGCTGCCGTTATCCGCGATCGACACCACGGGCGCGATAGGCCCGGCCTAACTACTATGTAGCACCTTGCAAGCCCACCGAGTGATGGGGCCGGGCATAGTCTAGGCCCACGCGTTCCCTGTGAATTGTCTGGCCGAATCCACCGCCCAAGCGAGCCTAGGTCGAATATCCCTCCAATAGATCACCACCACCACCCCTCTTCCCCCTCCCAAGGCCATCTCTCCCACGCGCTGTAATTGGCCGGTGCTCTCTGTGGAAGGGCCATGAGGCTGAATCCCCCCTCCTAGGCGACACTCGGCGCTGGCCTTCCCGCTGCGTGTGTGCTCTATGCTGTGTGCTGTGTGCTAAGTGTGTGTGGCCCTAGGCGAGTTACGCGGTGGGACGGGCCAGCGGGCGGGCGCCGGGGGGGGCGGTCACTCAGCTTGAGACCACCAACAAACAAACACCACGAACCTCCGCAACATCCGTGCGGGCATCCCTGTAAGCCTTTCACGGCAACTTCATGACATTCAGCCGTTTTTCCAATTCCCTCATGGCCGTCGTTGCTCGGTCGCAATTGAGTAGGTGAAGGAACTGCCAGTGTCTGCGCGTGCATGCAAGCCAGCATCGTCCTTCCCTCTGTGCACTGCCTCGTCAGACTTGCGTAGTCCCTCACCGATGCTGCTGTTCTGGTGATCCTTCGGATCAGGCCCGTTTGTGACCGCCTGGTGCGCACCACGCCGGCTGCTTGATCCGCGCTATTCGAGGGCATCAATCTCACCTTCGCCCGGGCAATCCGCGAGCATGGCGACGGTTCAGCGGCCATCGGCGGCACACCACCATAACAAGATCACCACCGCCCGGAACAAGGTGGTCAAGCCAATCCTCAAGAAACTCTCCCACTCAGAGAAGAACTCTCTGGATCTGGACCGCGGCTGGGAAGACCAGCAGACGGGCCATGGCTTTGGAAGCCTCTACGAGTCCGGTAGCGCCGGCCGCTCCGCGCGAGATGTCAGTTTCAAGTTTCCAGCCTTCAGCGAAGGCAGCGGAGGGGCAGGAGGAGGAGGAGGAGGAGGAGGGGCAGTAGGTGGTGGTGGAGGCATCGGCATCGGAGGAGGGGGAATTGCAGCATCGTCAACAACGTCTGCGGGAGCCACGGCGGGAGCGGGGCGGGGCAGCACCAGCAGCGACAACAGACGCAAGCTTCACCATGGTCGTTCCATGAGTGGTACCTCTGGCATCTCCGTTGCCTCCAACGGCAGCGGCCACCGAGGAGGCTCGTCCTTCGTGCACCCCTTCCAGCAGACCCCGCGCACCTCCACCCCGCCGCTGTCGTATGCCAACTCGCTGGCCTCGTTCGACAACAATCGCGACTACTCGCCCACCATCACCGAACACGACGACGACGACCTTGACTCACTGTCCCATCACATCCACCACCCCCACGGCGGCACCCACCCCTCCTCCAAGTCCCAGTCCAGCCTGCGACGGCCCTCTCTCGCCAGCCAGCGCACCTCTTCGCTATCCGATATCACCACTGCTGCTCCCCAGCTCCGAGTCAATACGCAAAGACCTACGCAGGCGCCGACCCCTTCATCTCGTCTCTTGCACGGCGGCGTTCTTGGCACCTCATATTCGCACTCCGACCTACATCTCAACCTCACATCCTTCGACTCCCCATCCTCCCTTACGGGGACTGGCATAGTCGCATCTCCTTCCTCCTCCGCGGCTCCCATGTCGCCCCTGCGTTCGTCTCTCGATGGCATGGGCTTCCGGCTGCGTAGTCGCTCCGAGGTCGACACCGTGGCGCGCAGGGACGACATCCGCGAGGCGCGGCGCAAATTCGAGGAGCGTGAGAAGATCAAGGAGGAGAAGTATGACCGCGAGCAGATCCGCAAGCAGGAGCGCCGCGAGAACCGCCAGGCCGCGGCCCAGTTGCGCAAGCACCATGCGGCTAGCGACCCCGTGCGGCCCACAGCCAGCCGCAAGAACAGCCCATCGACAATCACCACCACCTTGAGTGGCACCCAGATTATCGGGGGAGGCGCGCCGCGCAAGAGCGAGTCTGGCAGCGTTCGCCCGTCCGGACACCGCAAGTCGAGCGCCACGCCCGACGAGAAGGGCCTCGGCTTTGCTAGCAGCAACTATGACGCCGTTCCTGGAGGCGCCACGCCCAGCTTTGGACCCAACGTCGATGATGTCCACTTCCAGACGCCAAAGAGACGGAGCACGGCGAAGAAGAGAACCCAGAGTTACTGGACTGGGTTCATCCTCTGGCTGCGGACTCGTCTTTTACGCATGGGAAGGAAGTGACCTTTTGAAGTCATCAATGGAGGATTAGCAAGATCTTCAAAATGCTTATTGTTGGTGCAATTGCAACCATAACTATGCCCGGCCCTAACCACCCATATCACATATACAAGGTCTGTAGGACCGTTGTAAAGATGCTGCTACTCTTCCGCAACCAAGGGGTTGTTGGTATGAACTACATGCACCTCAGTCTCGGCACCCCACCGAGCAATCACGATTATACGTTACGACCGCATCACATACACATACACATACACATACACCTTTCATCATCTTCATGCTTACGACTCTCATACGGACGGCAGCAGATCAGAGCTTTTTTCCCCCTTCAACACGGCGTCTTGGACAACAGTTTCTGGATTTTGGATGCGGCCTGAGCATCGTGCCTTCGAGCACATTTGGCATTTCTTCTGGAAACACATGCGCAGTGTGGCGCCGGCGGTTTTTTCAGATGGCATCTGACATGACATGACAGGGTACGGGGTTTTCCTGGTTAAGTGAGCGAGGCAAACTGCTTTTTTGACGCAGACCTATTTGGTACCCGGTTCTTGGCCTGGTTTGGTTTGGTTTTGTCGGGAAGCCTCCGAGGCAAGCCCTCTTTGATTTGAGCCTGGTTGGATGTGTTTGCAACGGCCGTACGCAGATATGCGATGCTTCGAGCGTGCTTGCACACAGCTGCTCCTGGGTTTAAAGCCCCATCGAGGCACAGGATAGGATAGCACAATGGAGGCTTATCTTGATATTTGTTTAAATCGCCTATGGTGTCAATGCCGTGATCCCTGTCTGTTGCACCGCGCCCAGCCGTTTTCGCACATATTGGCCCCCGACAAAGAACAAGGGCAACCCTGCGCAATGAATTGGTCTTACTCATCTGAAATCCTTAGAAAAGGTCGAGGAGATACAAGCAGGGGTGACGAGAAGAAATACATGGAGGAAGCTGGGGTTATTGAGAATCCAGGCCTGCCAGGTAACGGAAGTCGAGAAGTCATACCTAGGTAGCTTCTTATATCACGGGAGTGCTTCCGAGTTAGCGGCGGTATTTGTTGCGGCGATTCACAGCACGATTGCTACATCATACCATGCCTCGTACATAGAGTCCAATGAGAACTTATATACGAGATGACTCCTGAAGAGATACGCTTCCCCTATCCTCTATCGCTGAGTTTGAGCGAAAAAGAGTGGTATTACTTAGATGGGCAATAGCTGCGCATCGTGACACCCAAGCCGTATGCCTCGCCCAATGGGGAACCCAGTCACTCGCAGCAGCGCAGCATCGTAGGGCTGGCCTAAAATTACAGATACGGACCGTGGGCATTGATCAGCTCTTAATCCGGTGTAGATGCGGAATCGTCATAGGCTATCAATAGATTGTCGGGTTAGCCTTTTAAAGTATGAAGTGCCCGCCCGTTTGTGTTGCCCATCCCGGCGGCCTGGAAACGCCCCGTCTCCGCTCTTCAATCTCGGACTTTCAAATGGCTTGGTGACATTGACCTCGTAGGTCACACCTCAATCATAATTCTATCTCGGCCTCGTCCTTTGTAATAGCACTCGAGGTCATTCTCGGCCACAAGCACCAAACAGTCTTGAATATTTGTTCTTAGGCTGCGCATTACGCACTGTACCATCTGGCCGCTAGCTAGAGCTGAACTGCTATCGACGAGCCGAGGCATTGTCAAGCTCGAGCTGATAGCTCTGTCGACAGCTGAAACCAGCATCAACATGGCGCCGAATCGCCGTTACGCCAATTATCCTGGAGCCAAGGAGTCGAAAAACGTCGCTTATATCGTCGAGGATGACAAGAACCCAGTGATTAGGGGTTTGCCGGTGGTGATAGTGTCAACGATGTAAGATTATGGCGCGGAGGTCTTCGAGTGAGTGTGCTTGGCTAACTCGCGTCACCTCTCTTCAGCGTCGCCAAAGTGCCCGCCCTGCAGCGCTACCTCTATGCAAATGCCGGCTTCGGCAAGGTGAAAGACATTCCTGGTTTGAATGACGAACTCTGGCGCTTTCAGGTATTGGAATAGCTTTCGTCTTGAGATCCTACTCGACACTAACAGGTGCGCAATAGCCCACTGTTATCCCACTCGCAGACTCGAGTGACCCGCCTGCAAAGCTGGAAATTGGGCCGGAGCTGTATCGCTCGCAACCAGAGCAGTGGTCTGGCAGATACTACTCCGTCGCCGACTATCATGAGGCGTACAAGTCCGGCAAAGTAACGCCTCTTCAGGTCGTCGAGGCGCTGCTGCCACTGATCAACCGAGAGCACAAGCCATCAAGCGAGTACTCCATAGCATGGCTTGAGGTTCATATCGACGAGGTGCTCGCCGCAGCGACAGCTTCAACCGAAAGATATGCCGCTGGAAAGCCCCTCGGCATTCTGGATGGTGTGCCTGTCGGCGTCAAGTGCGACATCGACATGAAGGGCTACGTGACCAGCCTCGCCATGAAAATCAACACGGCGTGGCCGTACTTCCAGACACCAGCCACCCAAACCGTGTGGCCAGTAGAGAAGCTCCAGGAGGTCGGTGCCATTGTCGTCGGCCAGAACAACATGCACGAGGTGGGAATGGACACCACCGGCTGCAACCCCACGACAGGAACGCCAGTCAACTGGTTCAACAAGTCGTACTATCCTGGAGGCTCGTCCTCGGGGGCAGGATCGGCACTCGGCGCCGGTCTGGTTCCTGTAACTGTCGGGACGGATGCTGGCGGGAGCACGCGCGTGCCGCCATGTTATGCTGGGTGCTACTCGTTCAAGACGTCTCAGAACAGGACATGTACTAAGAAGTGAGTGGCTTTATTCTTCTAACAATTGGGGAATCCGGAATCATATGTAGGGTGACAAGCCATAGGCCACTTTTGGGTGCTTATGGCTTAGCGTTGCACCGCTTGGCATTCCCGTTCCTCACGAGAACATTGGATGCTGACATCAGATGCCTATAGCACAACGATGACCGTGATCAGCCCGATGTGCAGCACAGTGGCTGATCTCACGATAGCATATCGTCTTATGGCCCAGCCGAACCCCGACGACCCTATACAAGGCCTCTTTGCCCCATCTGTTGCCCCTGACCCGTCGGCCAAGAAGTATATCGGTCTGTGCCACGAGTGGATTGCTCGTTCAAGCCCTGTCGTGCTGGAGGTCTTCAATAAGGCCATCGACTACTATACAACGAAGTTGGGATACGAAGTCGTTGATATTCACATTCCATACCTGCGCGAGGGCCAGCTCGCCCATGGCGCCATCTGCCTCACTGAGGGCGCTGATGAAGCTCGGTCTCGAGTACCGCCTGGTACCAATTTCCTCGACCAGGTGAACTACCCGAACAAGGTAATGTTTGGCGTTGGCTCGCAGGCTTCGGCAGGCGACTATCTGAAGTTTGGTCAGATCAGGCAGACGATAATGCAGCATATCGCGTTTCTCTACGAGAAATACCCAGGTCTGCTCATCGTCACGCCGACGATGCCGCTGCCAGGGTGGAAGATCGATCCGGGTGACCTGAAGTACGGATTCAGCGACGGGAACCGGTCACTCCTGAACATGTTATATGTATGGCTGTCCAACATGACTGGCTGTCCCTCTCTTACGGCCCCGATTGGGTATGTTGATCCCGAGCAGGGCGAGGGTAAGCTGCCTATTGGTATACTGGCAATGGGCGAATGGAACGCTGAAGAACAGTTACTGGTTTGGGCCGGTGAGGCTGAGAAGTATCTCAACGAGGTGTATCCAGGCGGTAGGCTCAAGCCCAAAGGGTGGGTGGATGTTTTGGGGCTGGCTCAGGGGCAGAATGGCATGGCAAAGGCCAGTAACGGGATATCAAGCTGAAGCAACCCAGAAGAGCATGTTGTTGATATATTTTAACAGTGGCGTTGGACAAAAGGTCACCTAAATCAATATGCCACTCAAACAGCTGGATAGTATATGAAGCTGTATTACTGTATTCGATCTCACATTATCACGCACAATCAGCCCTTGTTGGCGAGACAGCAGCACGACGAGACTTGCGAATCATTTTGGCCTTGATATGGCGATATCTAATGCTTAGCATGCTGTAACACGCTCGAGGGCTTGTTAATCATCAAGCCCACTCCACTCTGTCTCAGCCGCTCCATCTCCAGCACCTTGATCTTGTGTTTTTCTCCGCTTGCTCCCCTGAATAGCACCTCGCTTGTTATTCTCTTTTCGTCTCTCCCAAGCACTCTTTGACGTGATCTTTGCTTTGGCGCCAGACCGCCTAGCTTCAACACCGTGGGTCTTCAGCCGCTTCTTGTCTTCCTTCTTCACATTAGGAAGGGCATCCAACAACCACTGCTGGACATCTGCCTCATTGCTCGCTTTCCCAGCTTGCTTCTCGCTAAGCGCAATAACGTTGGCAACGCTCTTGACGAACGGTATATCTTCCTTCGTGTAGAATGTGACGGCAACACCACCCTCGCGGCCCGCTCGACCAGTCCTGCCCGCGCGATGGACATACGCGGCAGCTGAGCCGGGGACATCGTAATTGACAATTCCGTTGACACCTGCGAAATCGACTCCTCGTGCCAGCACATCGGTGGTGACGAGGACCCAGATCTCGCCGGCCCTGAACCGTCGCATGATATCTGATCGAATTGAGTCTGCTAGGGAAGAATGGAGCACCGCAATTCTGGACGGACCGCCAGCCTCTAATGGGATGTCGTATTTGAGCTCCTCATGAAGGGCTGTAGCTCGTTCGATCGTCTGTGTAAAGACCAGGAAAGGCGGCCGTAACGGTGGACCAGAGTCGGCGCCAGATACAGGATGAAGCAGCTGGCGGAGAGCAAGCAGTTTGCCTGGCTCCGTAGCCGTATATATGAGTTTATGGGTGATGTTAGGCACAGCAGTATCCTTCAGGCCGACAACAAGTCTAACCAGTGGTTTAACCGATAGACCTCGCGACATCGCATGTGAGCTTAGTTGATCCGAAATCAACGTTTCAATATTAGAGCCTATCGTTGCTGACCAAAATGTGAGACGAAGGTCTGAGTTTGTGCAAGCTGACCAGATACCGAGGGTTTGGTCTCTGAAGAGTGGATCAAGTAGGACATCAGCTTCATCCAGAATCAAGGACTGCACGGTAGGGAGGTTCTTCTTCGATGAGCCGCGCTTCAGAAAATTGAGCAGTAACATCGGTGTTGTAACAAGAACATCAGCTTTGGTGACAGGCTTAGAGGAATCGTCTCCTCCTTCCGCTCCCGAGTCGTCGTCTGAATCGTCATCAGAGACCTCATCGTCACTTCCTTGAGCGCCATCAGGAGTCTCAGCCGCGACCCTCATCCCTTTTTTCATAGCAACGACCCTGACTCCCGTACCGACGGTGAGCTTCCGCCCCTCGTTGACAATTTGGTTCGCAAGTTCTCTGGTGGGGGCGATGACAATTGCCTCCAGCTGGTGCTCTTTCCGAGACTTGTCCTGAGCTTTCCGGCGCATTACACCATTGATGGCCGGTATGAGGAAACTGAGCGTCTTTCCACTTCCAGTAGGCGCAACCGCCATGAAATCGACACCTTCTCCCCATGTATTATCTCCATCAAGACTAGGTAGAGCAACTTCAGGGCGAAGGAGTAGCGGCAGGCTCGCAAGTTGAACTTCGGTTGGTATTTTGTAGCTCTGGGCGTCCAGATTATCGGCAAGTCGAGAAGAGACGTCGTACGTAGAGCGAAGCTCGCTGAACGACTTCAGTGGTTGAGGAAACAGTTGCTTCTTCTCCTCCGTCGGCTCGACTTTTAGTGCCTTTTTCTTCTTACTCTTCTTCACCTTTGTCTTTTTTTCTTGCCGAGAAGAGAGCAAAGTAAACTTGAGTCGATGAGATCGTAGCAATTGCCGACATTCGTCTTCGTCAAGCAATTTTGGTCTTTGTCCCGGTTTGTTCGGTGGCTCCTCCGTGGGCTTTTTCTGGTGGTGTTTGCGCTCGCCTTTAACCTCGGTCTTGGGGGCGAAGAAGTCAAGGTCGCTCAGTTCCTCCTCAGTTTCTTCCTTCGTCACTTCCGTGGTCCGTTTGCGCTTCAGGTTCTTGGATCCGACTTCATCGTGGAAGAGTTGGGGATTTGTTCGGGTACCAGCGGAGGGAAGCTTGCTGGCGGACTGTGTCGAGGCTCCCTCTTTTCTCGGGGCCTGTTTGATGCCTCGCGAGAGGACTCTTAGGATATCCATACCGAGTGTTCTAAGCGTGGGGCATCTCGAGGACTGAGCTGGGGTTACGCATCTTGATTGTTCCTGAAATGGCGGTGCTAAGAAGTCTTCAAAAATTCGACTTCAAGCAGTTCTGAAAAATTAAAGTGGAGAACGGATGGTGGGGCAGGCGAGATCCCGCACCTAAACCTTCCCTTACCTAGTGGAGCTCTCCAAACTTACAATTTAGGCATGGGGGGAATGGTGACACTCAAAAAGTGAAGAGAGACATAACACCAAAAAGAAAAATACACGCCCAGAGATTTTTGGCCAGTTCGAATTGACTGATAGCCTGTACGATAGGACCCTGGAGGAGAAGCGGGGCAGTGCGTGTCGTGGGGGTGATACCATGCAGGTGTTCCACTTTGACAGGCGGACTGACACTCCTTGTTGGTCTTCGACTGCATGGCCAACTCCTGGGCATAGACCAGGGATTGGTCAGATATTCAAAAACCATGACTTACGTATCGCCAATTGCGGGCTGATGAGGTGCTCCATCTGCACTCATTCTGCAACAACGGTCACCGGAACATGTTCCTGTGGGCCCGACATGCAAGAAGTCTGAGTAGGGTGATAACGCCGGTCTTCAACATGACCCGAGGGGGCCGCAACGTGCGGCTACCAAAAGTGAAATAGTCTCAGTAAAGAGCGTTAAAGCGCGCCCTCTTAATACGCAAACCCCGGCCATCCTACCTTCAATTCACACTACCAATCTAGTTAAACGATCCAGCAACATGGCCGAGGAACCCGAGCAACAGGGCCAAAGTCCTCAAATTCCTACACAATTACAGGGTGTTCTAGACGAGAATCCTCTGCAAGTCGATGTCTGTATACACGAAAATCTACTTAAGGCAAAGACATTTAGTTGACCTTCAATTCAGGACGTGATAGACGATAATAATTCAGTCTATAATGATTCAGCCTATAATGACTCGTAAGTATTCCGATGTGCGACATTAGCTGATGGATGTCTGACAAGTTATCAGGATAGGGGAAAATAGCCGGGTCACATCTCTGAAATCGAGTATTGTCAACTACAAGTGAGTTCGCATGTCGTCAACTGGTCGTGATAGTCTGGACTCTTTCTGACCCGCCTTCGTGCGAGTGATTTAGATATGAAGTTAGTTGTCTGACCAGAAAACGTTTTAATACATACTAATAAGTGGCACAGAATGGACGCCGCTATCATGCATTCCGCGAGGGATCATACTTGATGGTAAAGATCCAAAAGCTTTCCGAATATAGACAGAAACTGATTGTACCTAGCCAAACGATGAAGAAGAGCAAGGCCGAATGGATTTGATACATCACATATATCGGCTAGTAGTAGGAGGAAAGCTATATCTTGCTCCGATTCGCGACAACCCACGTCGGGTGTTGGACCTCGGCACCGGAACTGGTATCTGGGCAATGGACTTTGCAGAGTATTCATTCAAAACTTACTGCTGTAACTTATATCTGTCACGAACCGTGCTGATAGTTATGACAACAGTGACCACCCGACTGCTGAGGTACTCGGAATTGACCTAAGTCCCATTCAACCCCAATGGTTTGAGGATATTCCGTCTCTAATACTGTGATTATTATTAATTATTTCTATAGGACTCCACCAAATTGCATATTTGAAGTTGACGACTTCGAATCAGAATGGTTATATAGTACACCGTTCGACTTCGTCCATGCTAGAGAATTGGAGGGATGTATATCTAACGAAGATCGACTCTTTGAGCAAGTTCTAGAGCACTTAAACCCTGGAGGATATTTTGAGTTGCAAGCTATTTACACACGATTTGTGTCGGATGATGATACAGCTGAGAAGGCTCCTAATACTCACCGTTGGATGGCAACTCTAGTTGAGGGCATGGCGAAGTTTGGCAAACCAATAGATCATGCACCCCAGTGGAAACAAAAAATGGAAGATGCAGGTTTCGTTGATGTAGAAGAACGGGTTCTCAAGGTGAGTCCTTATTCACTGAGTCATTAGAACTGTCCCTGGAACCTGGGCAGTGATAACAAATATAGATACCAATTGGGTCCTGGCCAAAGGACCCAAAGCTTAAGGAGCTTGGAAGCGTCCAATTTTTCCAAGAGCTTCAAGCGGTAGACTCATACACTCCGGCAGTATTTTCGCGAATCCTCGGCTGGACTGAAGCTGAAATACAAGTGTTCACCGCCAAAGTCAAAGCAGAACTCAAGGACCCATCAATACATCTCTACTTCCCGACTTATTATGTTTGGGGGAAAAAACCTAGCGATTGAGGCTTGTAGCCAGGGACTGCATTGATTTCAATAGCTTTGAATTTACAGTATTGCCGTTTTCTTCCAGAGTTCCCCGAGTCGTCGCAGAGACAGCGTCGAAACACATGGCTTCGAGTTGCTCACCAGCTACTTACTACTGGCTCGGCTAAGAACAGCGACAGCTCACCTCTATAGGTAGAGAAATCCATGAGTATAATCAAATTTTGTCTCAGAGTAATCTATTGTGGATTTGGTGTTTCTTCACTCGTATTTGCGACCGAACAAGCTACAAGAGACAGCGCATCCATTTGAATTTGATTCTAAAGAATTACTTTTCTAATCACAATACTCTAAAGAGAAACCTCGTGTGATGGATATCTGCTAGCATGCAGCGCTCACCATCTTTAGAACACCACACCTGGCAGAGATGTGAAGGCTGACCAAGCGAGCACAAAATCTTGATCCTTCTTGGCGAGGATTTTTTGGGCATGCACACTGACTTTCAGACCGCCTTTGGGTATGTAGCCTAGAATAATTTGTTCTACGTTGTTCTGCTCGTCAGGTTCGGTTAACGATCTGCTGTTGCCTGGAATAACCTCGTCCGTGATCATATCAGTCACGAAAAGATTGAGATTATTCTGAATTTGCTTATTGCCAATGTCGTTGTATACCAATGTGATTTTGAAGTGGGAGTGGGACTCGGCGCTGTCTGGGGCCGAGAGGATAAAGTCGTAAGTCTCGTCCTGTTTGAGTGCATCGCCGATCAGACTACCCCCGGATATTGGAAGGGGTATATCAGGTGTGGTTTCCTTGCTCTGCGCCGGAGGTCGGACTATCATTGTGGTCGAGGCTTCGAGGTTGACTCGACCGTGTCCTTGGGCATTTACATCCAGCTTAGGTAGTTTTTCTGCACCATTGATGATAAGCGCCTTTAGAAGCGCACCCGGCGGATTCAGGCAGCCTCGCTCCTGCAAGACTTCTCGAAGTATTGCCGCACACCCTGCAACTAGAGGAGTTGCCTGGCTCGTTCCCGACCAGGGCCTCCATTTGACACCAGGAACATCCTCTGATGTCGCTGTGTCACCGTAGAACTTAGGAACTCCTCCAGATAATGGAGCGTAGATGTCTATACCAGGGGCCACAACATCAGGTTTGAGGCGTCCTTCCTTAGTTGGTCCAAGACTGCTCTGGTTGAACATTTGATCAGGTGAGTTCCGGTTGCCTGTAGCTCCGATAGTGAGCACGTTCTTGGATCCTGCATCAAGACCAATTGCCGGCCGTCCATGACCTTTGAGATTATCATTTCCAGCAGAAAAGCAGATGAGCACTTCGGGGGTTTCACGTATGAAGTCGTCGATGAGCTTGGATGATCCTCCGTACTCAGGCTGCTTGAGGTCTTGGGTGAGTCCCCTGCCCCAAGAATTTGACAGAATGCGAGAACCTTGGTCGTACGGAACAGCAAGTATGTCCCGCAGATCTATTGGTAATACAATTGGATAATTTATATCTTTGAATAGGGATTGAACAATCAGACGGGCCTCCGGAGCAATGCCGCCGATGAGACCTTTAGTCGTATTGAAGTGACTTCCTAGAAGGATTCCACTGACATGCGTTCCATGGCCATGAGGATCGTCGGTCTTCTGCTGTTCGGAGAGCTTGGGATCTCCCTTACGAATCACAGATCGGAGCGAATGAACCTTGCCGATGAAAGCTGGGTGGCATTCATCTTGACTTCCGCGGTCAAAGCCAGTGTCCGTGACGGTGATGATTTGTCCTTTCCCTCCGTAAAGTGCCTTGTTCGTTACACTAGATTCCTGGACCCCGGAGCCCGTGATGGGACTCTCAAAAGACATCAATACCGGTTCTAAGACCTCCTCGATTATACGAATCTTGGGATCCTTTGCAATGTCCGCAAGTTTGTCAGGTTCCACAGACAGCCGTACTTGGCCAGGAGCAAATTCCATTTTGTTCACTGGAACTCCTGATGCTTCCGCAACGACTAGTTTCAGTGCTTCAAACTCCTCGTCTTTGACGGTTTCATGAGTGAATATGTCGACAGTTAACTGGGTTTGGTCATGCAACACACTGGCTGTATTTGCAGTGGCAATTGTGGTGTTTGCTATCTCCAGAGACGCTGCCTCGAGTGTTGCAGGAATCTTGACCTTGTTGCGGTAGACATCAACTTGTCTCACAAAGTCTAACTTGCGAAGAACCGTGAGGTCGCTTAGGCAGTACTCGCAGAGAAAGTTGTTTTTCCCGAGGTCCTCGAGTATATTGACAGAAAGCTTCTCCAGCTCCTCCTCCTGTGGGATACTGAGCACATTGTAAACAGTAATCACAATGAAATCAGTATACTTGGCGTCTTTAGCGTAGGTCTCGCGAGGATCCTGGACTTGTCCATTGAGTTTGACAAGGACAGCATCGGGAGGAGGTTCGGTGGACATTTTGACCTAATACGAGATGGTAGTTTGACGAGCGGTGCTAATTAATGTGCCATGTAAGGCAGGTAAAAACGGGAGAGTCAAGGAAGGAAGATATTGACGGATCGGACGTTTCCTCAAGCCGGATTGAGAGCATATCTGTTGGGGTCGACTTCGTAACAGGATAATTCGTGTGAGACTTTCGATCGATCGCAGGTCCTGAGATGGCAAGACGAAAAGTACGGCCCTCGTTTGATACTGCGATGGTCTAGAACAAGCCGATATTCTGTTGGGGAAGTGGCTGTCTGCGACTGGTTAGCACCGTAGTGTAGCGTGATCGAACATCATCAGACCGCTCTAGCACAGCCCCTTGATCGTACGTGTTGCTCCAATCCAATCACTGGGCCATGTATATGTTTCTATCGCATGTGACATAACGTCAATGCTCAATTGAGGGCGATAGAAATCATGGACTTCGCGAGATGTTTCAGTTCAGCTAACCTCAACCGGAGAATCTTTGCTGAATGCGTTTTCAGCTGCAAAACTTGTGAACTACCGAATGTGGCGCCAATTCGCGACTACGTCAGGCCCCATCTCTAGAGGCCCGGAGCCGGTGCTCAGTCCGGAACGGGACGATCCGGCCCGTAGATCAGCTCGAGACTACCGAGTGTGGCGCTTCTGGCCACGGTAGTGATTCTCACCGCCATGAGACTATGACATATCTGCATACTTGTGAATTTCTGGGCCGATCTTTTCGGGCACTTCGAAGAGTCGAGACATGCTCTGCAAGGTGGAAATCAGCGTCTCTCCTACTCTAATACCGTCTTCATAAACAGCTATATCAAAGGCATTTGCTCCAACTCAAACCTCATGTCCATGCCATCCTTGAAGCAGACCTGGAAATCCTATCAACAATCAATTGAAATCATCACACCTCTCGGTTCACCATGGCCACCGTTGTCCCTGTCACCGTCAATTATGAAATCAACCAGCCCTCTGAGGGCCAATATGAAGTCAATCAAGTTGCCCCAGAGGAGCCTGCGCAGCTAAACAGTGGCAATCGTAAAGAATTTAGCTTCGATGTCAAGATTTTCAGTGTATGTGTCACTACAGTCAAGCCGCGGAGATTGACAGCCTGCTAATTTGATGCTTCCCTAGTGTGTTGGTTATTACGATCCCGACACCAAGACCATCGGAGTATATCCAAAGATTCTTGGTCAGCAAATTGGAGATGGATATGCTGCAGGCCTTGACACGGGTCTGCAGATTCAATTGGCTCTTGCTGTATACAATGGCAGTGTTCGATTCAACAAAGTTGGGAATGAGCTGAAGGTTTACTTGCACCTGAAGCCACT
Source organism: Phaeoacremonium minimum UCRPA7 (assembly GCF_000392275.1). NCBI lineage: Eukaryota > Fungi > Ascomycota > Sordariomycetes > Togniniales > Togniniaceae > Phaeoacremonium > Phaeoacremonium minimum. Next base: position 77,723 of record NW_006921344.1, read on the forward strand.
TCTACCTTGGGGTGATAGTATTAACTACGAGGGTACGGTCTTGCACTTGTAATTGGGTCAGCTAGTAGCCCGAAGGACCGCAGGCAGCCAATGATCGTTGGGTCAATAGATCGTGTGGTTATCTGCACAGTTACAAAAGGACTATGGCAAAGAATAGAAAAGCAATAGGTCCACCATTGTGTACCCTTGTGTTCTCTTGCCTTGTCGCTTCCCTTCTCAAATTCTATTTTTTTATTTATCTCTCGCTTACAGCATTGATATCCGTGATGAGATCAAGTTATTGCTATGCCGCCCAGTGAGAGATCAGAGGTGACGGGGTATAGGATTCTCGTAGGGGATAGCCAAGTAGGAGCCATCCATGGAGTGAGACTCATGTGGCGGGGCGTAGAACTGCTAATGCTGAGCGTATGCTGAGGTTATGTTGGGATTAGTATACAACCAAGCAATTTCCTAAGAAAATTACTGGACTCCGTAGATTAATTAATTGTTGCCTTGTGACTCTCTGTTAACTGTTTCATCAGTCTAGCCTCCTTGATAAACATTCACGTACGGTAAGTCGTACCTTGCTTGATTGGTCACGGTGGGGCCGGAAGGTTGACCGGAGGTTACCCAGTCTAGCCAGTCTCTCGAGCCAGTGTAAGGTAGGACCGGGATGTAGACACAACTAAGACAATTTGAGCCCCACAACGTAGTCCCTTTCACGACCTAACGATACTGAAACGTTGAGATACCTTGCTGTGAAGAGTTGATTTGGGATCAATTCGTTGAATTTGGGCATTGGAGCACTCCCGCTGGAGCCAAAGCCCGAAGCAGCCGGAACCGGAGCCGGAGGCTTTGCAAGATTTACACAATTTCTCATGAGAGCTATCAACAACTTTGGTCATTTTCCTAGGACAATAAATAGCTAGAAATATTCAAATTTGACAATGAATCTAGTCGATTCTCCATTAGCATTAACATTTTCCCACACAGTTTTCTTATAAATACAACTCTAGCAAGATTAAGATGGCATCAGAGACCAAAGCATACCTGGCCATTTCAGCGAAGAAAAAAGCACAGCAGCAGGACAGCATTCCCAAAGCCTGGCGAATCCCCGCGGAGAGATACCAAAATGCAGCCAATGTCATGGATGTGCCGCTTACCTGTGGGCTGTTGGATGAGACAGAGACCAAGATCACTTCTGATTACGATGCAACCGCACTCCTCGAAAATCTCAAGGCCGGTGTCTGGTCTGCTGAACAAGTAACTGTAGCGTTTTGCAAAAGGGCGGCTATTGCCCACCAGTTGGTCAGTCTGTAAAGCGCCTTTTTGAAGACGATCGCTAATTCGGAAAGTAATGCAGACAAATTGTCTGACTGAGATATTCTTTGACAATGCTATCGAACGAGCGAAGAGACTTGACCAGGAATACGACCCAAAGTCCTCTCAAAAACCTCTCCCGCCACTATTTGGTCTACCAGTTTCTCTCAAGGATAGTTACCAAGTTGCTGGTTATGATACATCAACTGGGTTGGGTTGCTATGTGGATCAGCCAGCGGAGGAGAACAGCGCGCTAGCTGCTATGCTGATTGACTTGGGTGCGGTGCTTTACTGCAAGACCAATTTGCCCCAGTCGATCATGACTGGCGATAGTGAGAACTTCATCTTCGGAAGAACACTAAACCCTCGAAATAAAGTGCTCACCGCAGGTGGAAGTACTGGAGGCGAAGGTGCCCTTCTCGCCCTCCGGGGCAGCATTCTTGGAGTTGGAACGGATATCGGCGGCAGCATTCGTGTCCCATCGGTATGCAACGGCATATATGGATTCAGGCCAAGCGTAGGTATAATTCCTCATGGTGGCGTACGGGACCTCACCCCACCAGGCACAGATGGCGTCCGGTCGACAGCTGGGCCCATGGCGACCTCTCTCCGGGATTGTGCATTCTTTTTGAAGTCAATTGTTCAAGCAGAACCTTGGAGGTATGACAGCACTTCGATCGCGATCCCATGGCTAGACCTCAAAACCCCATGCAAGCTTCGTGTCGGGGTTGCTCATAATGACGGCGTCTTTACTCCATCACCGCCAATTCGACGCGGTTTGAAGCAGGTTGTCGATCTTCTCGGTTGCAGGGACGAAATTGAGATCATTGATATCAATCTTCCCGACGTGAGACTGCTCTACCAAGACTTTGTCAGCTATATGACACTATCAGGAAGCGATGTGAGGCCAGCAGATCTCCGACTCACTAGGTTTACACTGACCATAGAAGTACTATCACGAGCAGTTTGAGAGAACAGGGGAGCCGATCATTCCATCACTGACGGCAAGTGGCATCCTATCGATGCCAGGGACGACCCTGGATGGCTTTTTCAATTTGAATGTCCGGCGGATTGAAGCCGCGAAAATGTACCTCGAACTGTTTCTCGACAACAATCTGGATGTGATCCTGATGCCTCCAGCACCTCATACGGCAGTTCCCCTGGATTGCTGGTCGAAAGTTGCATATACTTGCTTGTGGAACTATCTCGATTACCCGTCTGTTGTAATCCCTGTTGGTCAAGTGCAAGACACAGATATCGTTGACGATATGAGCAACGCCAAATTCGGTCCAGATGACGAGCAAATTTACAGACTGTGTAGGAACCGCCCTCCTCGCAATTTAAATATAGTAGATCAAGCTGACACATGCTTCCGAAGATACCGGCCCCGAACAGTACAAGTGCGCACCAGTTTGTGTTCAGGTTGTAGGATACAGGCATAGGGATGAAGCCTTTATCAAGGCGGCAGCCGTGCTAGATTCAATCATTAACAAGAGTTAGAGTAGTAATGGAAACCGGATGTGTTCTTCATGCAGAACACCACTAGTTCTATTGGCTACCAAAAGAGATTGTGTTAATAGAGTCCAGCACAGGACATGGCTTATTGATTGAATCAAACCAACGGGCCGTGATATTTAGATCTCGTTCGTGCCAAACTCTCGACAGAAATGTCTTGGTTGCCTTTTGCAGAAATTGAGCATAGTGGTCTACGCAATGATCCACACGCTCGAGCGTCTTGGCGCGCACACTCTCATCCCGAGCTTCAACGGCTGCGACGATGAATGGTAACGTCACAAATCGCACAGGCCGCTTCGTGACTCGTTTTGCCATTTCAAGCTCCATCATGATTTCCCTTGACCATATGTCAGCTTGAGCATCCTCCTGACCAAATGGAAACCGCAACCGGTGGCCCATTAGGAGCGCACCCAAACGGTATAACTTGGCTTGCGCAAGAAGGTGGACGAATTCGGCAGAGTCAAATCGCTCAAGGAGATGATCCAACTGAGAAGGCTGCCAAGGTTCCACAATGCAACGGATGTCATCCAGCTGCTTTTGCAGGCGAACCAGAGTGTCCATGTCAGTTGCATCGAGAAGTGAATTGCTGATCACACAGAGATCATAGTAGTGAGGCAGCAGAGGCAGACAGAGGCCAAGGCGACAGTCAACGACACCTGGATATAGTACCTGAATCCTCACAATAGGCTTCTGTCGATGGACAAAACAGTTCATGGTTTCCAGCACGATCAAAAAGTTTTTCCACTGATCTTCGTATGCATCGGAAACTGTTGTCTCCATGAATGCGGTTGTCGTGCCGAGAGAGTGACGGCAAATGTCTGGAACTCCTACGCCAACAGCTGAAGATATCGAGAAGGCCAGCAAACCTCCCAGAGTTTGGCATAGAACCGCATCCTGAGGAGACAAAACAGGCATCGAGCGTAGCGTGACCATGGCCTTCGATATATAGTAGACGCTGGAAGTCATATCCGTGTCCAATACAGAGCCGGCTTTAAGTTGCTTTGCAATTACGGCACATGCGAGTAAAGCATCCTTGAGAGATGGAAGGGTAGCTTGCGATAGCGCAGAGAACGACCGCTGCTGTCCAACTTGAAAGCTTGGGCATACAACATATTGATCTAAGCTCCCTGGCTGGCTTAGAAGAAAGGCCAACAACTCCTTTTCTTCGGGTTGTGGATTGGGAAGCATGTCCAAGCATGCAATAAAGCTGGTTTGGCATTGCTGCAGCTCTTTGTATTTACTGACTGTCTTTCTGGTCACCAACTGTGTACGATGTGCCCTCCGACCAACCGGCCGCACTGGCCGGACTGTTGAGCATGTCAAATCCAGCCTGTCACATCGCAAACAGTGGGTGGAAGTCGAAGTGCGATCGCACCGTTCTTTGAGCGCGTAGCATCTATCGCATGCAGTTCTCGGGTTTCGTGTCTTAATTGCAGATGCCTCCATATCGCTGGGAAAGGATGGTGTTGAATCTGGATCTACAACTGTTGAGAAACGGACGCAATAATTTCCTTTGAGACGGTGACGGCGCTAATCTCCACCTTGGAGTCACTGATCTAAGCTAGCACTTACCGCCTGAAATGCCAATAGCGCCTATACTTGTACTAGTCATGCTCATTATCTCATCTACTCGCCAGTCCTTAAAAGCCTGAGCGGGGTTGATAGACAAGACGCCGTAGTCTCTAATAGATATTGTCGTTATGTATCGATTTAAGTTTCAAATCAACCATAGATTTATACGAGTGCCTCCAACACTCATCTGATTATGATAGTTATGAAATCCATGAAACTAGCCCATCGTCTTTGATGATGCCGGCCCAGACCCAGTACAACGATAGTTATGGTAGGGGCGAGTTCTGGAAGCTATCCTATAGAAGCCAAGGGAACGGAACCCCAACCCACCGGAGAAATCTAAAGCCATAGAACTTGATATCATGGCCATTTGCTTGGCCAAAACCAAGAAAACATCCAGCCAGTCAGCGAACCTCTACTATTTACCTCATGGGTGCCTGTCGTTTCTCCAATACTCTCCGTAGTGCGATGTTGATCCACAGTCAGGGTCTGTATCTTTCTGTCAAGATCTGTCTTGTCGTGGAGCAAGCCCCTAAGCTCTGAACCTTTGTCAGTCAGACACTGTGGAAACATATCGATTACGACCAGTGGGGACAGTCTTGGGCAGCTCATAAGGCTCCGTTGCCGTCCACTGAGCAGATGCGGGTCTGCGCCATGCTTGATGAATGCCTCCAGGACACATGCCCAGCTCTTGGCAGTTTGTTCCCACTGCATATCGGTCATACTGGCTCCTGATTCCAAACTAGAGTTGCCAGAACTGAAATGTAACGCTGCAGCCAGTAGCGCAGCTTCCCAAGGCGTGGCTCCGGTATACGACAGATTTGGATTAGCACCAGCTTGTAAGGCTGTATCGACGAGTTGAACATCTGGCCCTTTGCTTCTAGCCTCCCAGCCTCTGTCGCTGAAGGACACGGCATTGGAGAGGAGATGCTGGTTTACATCCTGGTCAACGATGAGCCCTGAATCATATTTCGCTGCGACATAATGAGAAAGACCCAAATTGCGAGCAAGTTTGTAGAATGCCGTTGGTTCGTCAAGGGAATCGATACCAGGGATCCCCAAAGCGTATGACCAGTGATTTAGTGTAATGCCGCTTCCCAGCAGATTGCTCGGGACTCTTCTTAATCTTTGTTCCGTGCAATAATTTCCGCTTTTACTGCGCCAGTGGTACGAGGCCACGACATCTAGCTGGTCTAATAGCTTTGGGAATGCCGTCCCAGTCTCAGTTTCAGCTTGTTGAGCATATGCTAAGGCGTCAGAGATAATATTCATATCGAGAGGCAGAGACGAGTCGTCCTCCATCGTTTTGAGGTCCATCACACATGACCTGAGCATGGAGAGATTTGCGTTGAATCTTGAGCCCAGTGTCCGAGAGCAGAGGTCCTCCCAAACATCCTTTTTGGATAGCCAGTCTGAAACAGTTCGATGAAGGAATACCACCCTGGCATCTGGAGCTATATCGGAAAATCGCGTGTCAGTTGACTCTAGCAAGCCGGCACAGACACTTGTTAGCCGTGCGTCCATAATCTGGCATCTAATCGCCATGTCCTCAGGGCTGATCTGCCGCACCGGAGCTGTCTCCGCATAAGTGTCGTTTTCGTCTTCCGCCCAAGACAATTTCAGCAGTGATAGGCTGTTTGGAGACCGTGTTTGAGCTGCCCGAACAATTTGGAATATCTGGGACGCATGCTCGTGATAGAATGGATCCGTATGCTTGAGCATATGCGCGTAAAGTGCCTCCAAATCTTCGGGGAGATATCTGACTCTTTTATATAGGTCTGAGATTTGATTATAATCGGACAAGCCACGAATCAGGGACCTAACCACTAGTTTTACCCAAAGAAAGACTCCACTTGCCTTACTGACGATCTCGCTCACCAGCAGGGAAACCTCGCTTGTATGGTGTTTTGACAGATGCCCCATATATGGATGACAGTAAAGGCGATCTTGTACGAAATGACTGATGTCTCCCTGTGTCAGATCCTGCAACTTGAGGCCTGGTGAGTCGGCGAATGCTTGCGTGAACGCTAGGAGTGGCCTGCTCGATAGGCACAGTTTCAAGTGAGGCGACTTCGCATATTCTTGGAACAGCTCAATGATATCGAAATAATCTCCCCCATATTCATCTAATCCATCGATGAAGAAGCATAATTTGACTTTTCCCCTGAGAGCATTGACTACCGACTGGAACCCACGCTTTAATTGCATCATGGACCACGGGCCTGGCTCGGGAGGGAGCAATGAAGAACCAGGTAGGAGATGATTAGCGACAGCAGCCGTAGCCCGAGTTGACCATGTGGCCCAGACATCAGGAAAAGTCTCGGGTATCAGATCACGATGTTGTTGGAGAGTGTTGAAAAGAAGAGATCTAAGAAGGCCTTGTTGAGACTTCTGATCTTCATCGCCGCTATTCCAGAAAAAGAAACCAGAAATCTCTGTTGACATTTCGCCTGCCCACTTATTCAGCTCTTTCCTTGTGCGTTCATTTTCAAACACATATCTCATGAGGGTCGATTTGCCGGAGCCAACTTTGCCGTTAATCCAGTAGATACCTTTTCCCTCACGCAGCCACTCACAAAAGTTACTCCATGGTCGCTTTGCTTCGTTAGATTCGTCAAAGATCCACTGAAAGGTCTGTTGATAAGGGAGGTCAACGCTCTGTTGGCGATCCCTTAGAGTTGCGAACGATAAGCTTCGCAGAATGCCGTTTTCAATCATGAGGAGGCGGATCTCTTCTTGAATTTCGTTTTCTCTTCGTGAAGGTTTGAGAGCTTCGTCATCTAAGTTGTCTTTGCCGAGCGGAGACTGAAAGCTGCCAATGGGGCCCAATTTGCCTTTCAAGAAACTTTCAATCTTCTGGTTGTCATCCTTTGTTTCCAGCTTTGGGTAATCCCGAATCTCGAGAAGTCTTTCAGCCTGAGATTGTAGCTGAGAGGCAAAGGAATCTCGGGTTTCCACAAAAGTATCTAATATCATCTGTGTTGACTGTGACACCTGCTTTGAAATTTGCGAATTCTCGACGGCGAGGGCATTGAGGGAGCAACTGTCATCAGACATTGTTAGATCTTTGCGCCAAGGATAAGTGATTCAAATGGAGGGCACTTCTGACCGAAACATGACAAGCATGCGAAACTCGATCTCGCTTCTGAAGTCTTTCAGAGTTATGACAAGCTTCTCAATCTCGTTTTTGCTCCAAGCCGCCTCGAGCGCTTTTCGAAAACTCCTCCAGCTTCGGAAGCGCAAAGACTCATGGCGCTCTCCAGAGTCATACAGGATATTGGATACTTTATTCCGGATGGAGGCAGGATTTCCTCTTGTTATAGGCAGTCTAGCCTGCCCTTGAAAGTTATCATTTCTGGATAGATTATCGTGACCTTGACTTGCTGTTCTTGCTTGTTGCGGCCGTTCTGTCTTTCCAGTTTTGATTTTGAGCTTCTCGAGGCGCCTCAGCAACTCTTCAGCAATTTCCACACAGCGCTTGCAAAGGTGGTCTATCGTGTCGTCGTCATCTTTACTACCCGTGCTTGGGACCCGGTCGCCTGACGATGGTTTGGAAAGCGGACGGTTTTCCGGGAGCTTTCTCCTTAAACTCTGTATAAGGGTAATTACGTCGTTCGTGATTAGTTCAACATCGATATTCTCCGACAACCCTCCCCCGGCGCTTTTGTACAATTTCCGAGAATTGGAGAGCAGCCTGCTGCCGAAGTCAACAAATTGGATGACGCTTGCGGCAACGGATAGGGCAGTCAGGGCTTCCATTGTCTCGATACGGCGCGACGCCGAAATGGCTGTAAGCTCGCAATGAAACCGATCGAAATCAAGAAATGAGATGAGTAGATGTGCGATGTCTGTCAATTGAGGCTGACTTCGTCGCAGAACATCGATTACGTCGCGTGATGACCTCTTTGCACTGCCACTCCACCTGCTTGCATATCGCCATGCGGGAGCAGACTTCATTGGTGCCCAACAATGGCTGACAGTGTTAAGTGGTTGGTTTCATGCATGTTGGTCAGAGTTGCATGCGCTGCTAATCTGATTACCCTATCACGGCTGTTGTAATTTGCAGCTGCGGACGGGTCTAAAATGGGCTATTCTTGCATTTTCTAGATGTTTCATACTCTCTACCAAATGTCAAAAACTCAAGCGGTCATGATAAAAAAGGATAAGTTGATATTAAATAGAACCACGATATCTGAACATCTAGAGAATTTCGATGCGACTATGCTCTGCCAGAGATGAATATATTGTGTTTGTTCCAAGCGAGATACCAAGAGGCCTGGCAAGTAACATTGGATCGCCATCATCCGAAGATGGCGTTCTAGAAGTAGGCGCTCTACCAGATTTCCTATAACATATCTCTGGGGTGGGATACCGAATTCTCTGCTGCATACCGTGTGTGTCAGATCCAATTATTGGTCTCAACTTTGACTTAATAAGGGAGGGTCCCAACAAAACCGGCCAAGCTTTTGGAAACCAGCATACAAGAACTAACAAAAGTCTACGTCACTATAGTATAATAAGAAAAGTATTGAGGAATATTGGACTCGGTTACCTAAGAAGCTGGCATTCAGGACATTGGGTTATCGTTCCAACCTCTAGACACGACCAAGAACCTGATCAAAGATTTAACCGTGTATAAGGTCTGATTATGCATCATCCTGGGGAAATTGTGCTCCTCCCTGTTTTCTCGCCTCATCCATGATTTCCATGATCTGCATAGTTTCTTCCCAAGGCATCAGTTCATTTTCAGTCCTTCCCGCCACAATATCATTCGCCACAGCATCCGCTTCCCAAAACAGCCCAAAACCAGGCACTGTGAACTCGTACTTGTTTCCAGGAGGGGTTATCCTGTCATCTTGGATCTTTGGATGGATCGTGAAAGCGGATGGTATGGAAGCTGATTCTCCCTCAACAGTGATAAATCCTTGAGTGCCCTCAATACGGCAGAATATATTTGGCGTTCTCGACATGGCAGTTGACGTGAGAATGCCCTGACGTCCAGTAGATGGATAGAAGAGTAAAATTGACGTCGCCGTGTCGATGCCGTCAGATAGAGTTTGTGTTGCAACTACTTT